>NC_134357.1:465157655-465440155 GCF_048569485.1 Anomaloglossus baeobatrachus | reverse complement strand
AATATGTATACAGATAACAACCAACCACTTTCATTATCCGCAAAAATAATTACTATCTATAAACACAAATACTTTCAATACTATAACAAAAACATGGAACAAGTAACAAAGACTTTTCAAAAATTACTTACCGCGTCCAGAAAATGCAGCCGTCTATGCTATCTATTAATAATCGCAGTTTCGATCCTCACAGCGACACGCTCGGGAACGAATGAGGGATTAATCCAAGTGCAGATGCGGCTTTGATCCGAAAACCAAGCAAGCGGGAACAAAGCACGAATGAATCTGGGTGTAGTCACAGGTTTGTTCCTAGAAGACTCAAAAGGGAACAAAGCATGAAGCGATACCCAATCAGAATGCAATAGTGTTCTCATTGCTAACCAATCGGTGTAGAAAGGGGCGCGGAAATGGTGACGTAACTACACGCTATTGTTCTCAGCGCCAACCAATGGGTGCAGAAGGGGCGTGGAAACGGGGACGCAACAACACGCCTTCGTGCATCTCATCTAGGTCGTCAACGAAATCGTTAGTAGGGTGTCAAACATACAGATTCATGCAGCCCAGCAGGACTCCAACGAGCCAAAAATAGCCCAAGCTGTTCGGCATCGATCAGCGATTTCGCAGCAGGGGGTGAATCGTTGGTACGTGTCAAACGTGACGAGATCGCAATTGAAGTCGTTCTTGCGTCACAGAAACTGTGACGTAGTAACGATCTCGTTCACGATCTCGTTATGTGTGAAGTGGCCTTAAGTTTTGACAAACTTTAGAGATATAATGCAAATTGTTAAATAATAATGCCATAATATGTCATTAGTGTTAGTATAACAGTTACTGTAGGTGTACTAATATTATTATTATTTATTATTATAGCGCCATTTATTCCATGGCGCTTTACAAGTGAAAGAGGGTATACATAACAATAAGTACAAAACACACTCGTATAGGAGGACTAATATATAATACTATAGGACCGTGGAGATGTTAAAACTTCCCATGGATTGTTAGTTTTCCTTTTCCACTCTACAAACTCACTTTAACCCCTTCTCCGTGGGCGATGTTCTTTTCCGTCTTTTCCTCCTCTTCATCCAAAAGCCATAACTTTTTTATTGTTTCGTCATATACAAGGCGGCATAAAATAACATAAGGTGTTTGGAACTGTTTGCAGACTGATCCAGTGGACAGAATTGGCTGAAAATTGGTATGTATGCTATTCAAGGCATGGGGAAACGGAAGGCGGATTTTTGGTAGCTCAAATGTGACAGTTTTGTGTGTTTACCATTCCATTGAGGTAAAAATGTGCTTTGTTGCACCACAGAACATTCCATTGCCAATTGCCATCTACTTCCACTCTCGCCAGAAACATGCAAATGTCATGCGGGTATCATTATCATGAGGAAGAAGTTGTTGTTGATGGCTAATTTTGTACGGGTATGTCCGCAAGACCTTTCGGAGAACTTTCCACTCTATGCTGTACGGGAGGCCTGGATTGTCCAATTGTCTGGAAACACTGTGTGCACTGCTGTTCCCGGCAGGGTTTTTGTGCCCTGTTCCACGACGGCAGTGGCAATGTCCTCCACAATCTCTCTGCTTACTGGTTGTCGTCGCATATCCCTGGCTGAACACTCAGTAACCCTGTTGCCTCAAAACGTGTCATTATCTGTCTCAGCTAATTGGCCGCTACGTGTGTGAAGGTCTCTCAAATGACGAAAGGTTTTCAGTGCAACTGTAGCATTTTTGGCATTCTCATAAAAGTTGCAAAGTGCGCTCACTGTACAACGGCACTTTTTCATCTGGTGGGGAGTTTTGGTATAAAATTTTCTTTAAGATAACTTCCGTTTCCCCATGTCTTGAATAGCATACATAATTTTTAACCAATTCTGTCCACTGGGCAGTCTGCACACGGATCCAAGCACCTTAGGTTATTTTATGGCTACCTTGTATACATATATACTGTATATATATTTATATATATATATATATATATATATATATATATACATATATATACATGATTGTTGTACGTATACCCCCTTTCACTTGTAAAACACTTGTAAAGCGCCATGGAATAAATGGCGCTATAATAATAAATAATTATATATATATATATATATATATATATATATATATCCATATAAGGCTTGTGTTTTGCAGGATGAATTGCACTTTTGAAAGACACCATTTATTCTGTGCTATATTGTACTGGAAATGGGACAAAAATTTCAAGTGCGGCGAAATTACAAAAAAAGTGCAATTGCATTTTCTTTTTAGTTTTTTTTTACCATGTTCCCTATTTGGTAAACCTGACCTGGCATTATGATTCCCCAGATCAGTACGAGTTTGTAGATACCGAACATGTACGGTTTTACTTTTATCTAAGTGGTAAAAATAAAATTCAGAAGTTTGGAAAAATAATGTGTGCTTTTGTCGCAATTTTTCAAGACCCATAGCGTTATCATTTTTTTGGATTTTGGCCTCATTGATAGCTTATTTTTTGCGTCTTGAGCTGATCTTTTTAATGATACCATTTTTGGGTAGATGCTATGTTTTGATTGCCTGTTATTCGATTTTAATGCAATGTTGTGGCGGTCCAAAAAATGTAATTCTGGCATTTCGATTTTTTCTCTCACTAGCTGTGTAATGATCAGATTAATAGATTTTCTATTTTGATAGATCAGGTGATATAAAATATGTTTTGTTTGTTTTTATTACTATTTTATTTTCAACAAGGCAAAAAATGGGTAATTTGAATGTTTAGATATTTTTTTTTTTTCATATTCTTTTAAAACTTTTCTCACATTTTTTAATGATTTTACTAGTCCCCCTAGTGGACTTTATGCCTACATACTCCGATCGCTTCTCCTGATCAGAACGATACTTCAGCATCACTCTGATCAGGAGAAATGTTGTGATACTGTGAGTGTTAGCACTCTGCCAGCATTCACTGGAAGCACGTCATGGCAGCGACAGAGGACATCTTCTGACCTCACGCTACTATGACAACACATTTGCACCCCGTGATCGCGTCACGAGGCTGCTGATGATGGCGGGGAACAGCGCGTTTCTTTCCAGAGTGAGATAGATCGCGCTGTCAGAGTTTGACAGAGCAATATAAGGGGTTAACAGGTTCTGGTGGATCGGAGACATGTCTGCTGATTGGATCAGCAGACATGTGCAGGAAATAATGCGGGCTCGCAGGGAGAGACGGCCAAGGACGTATATATATGTTCATGGTCGTGAAGGGGTTAAAGTAAATCCACTGTTACAATTATTATGGCAATGTGGAAAGTTTTTAATGGAAATCACAGGATCAATAAACATGCTAAAAGGGTTATCCGGGACTTTTTCTTTTAATTTCAACTAGGGGCTAAGCACTTATCGGCAGGTAATTGCTAACTGTCTGCCTGTCCTGCTGTGCGTCAATTTCTTCCATCTCAGGAAGGTCACAGAGCCATTGATTTTTCCACTTTCTGTGACGTCTTGTCAATACAAAGAAAATGTGGCACTCTTCTGCGCTGCTGTAAAAATGACAAAGATCCGGAGTGCTGAGTAAAATATATGTGGTTTTATTTCTACGCATTTTGAAGTGTGTCCTCACTTCTTCATCAGGAAATCCACCTATGGATAATCGGTGGATTTCCTGATGAAAAAGTGAGGACACACTTTGAAACATGTAGAAATAAAACAAACTACATTTTACTCAGACCTTTGTCATTCTTAGGCTACGTGCGCACGTTGCGTAACTTCATGCGTTTACGCTGCATATTGCACTGCAGCGTAAATTCATGCGCCCTGTGTCCCCTGCACAATCTATGAAGATTGTTCATAATCCATCTGCACGTTGCGTTTGAGAGCGCAGCGATTTGCATGCTGAAATTTTTATCCAAATCACTGCGCTCAAAAAAGTAACATCACTTATTTTGTGCACTTTGGATGCAGCTCCCATTCTGTCTATGGGAGAGGCAGCATCCAGAGCGCATGAAATCGGCATCTATTCTGCAGACACACTCCATCCATTACGCAGTGTTTATGCAGCGATTTAAAGCGCACATGCGGTGCCAAATCGCTGCAGATTTTTCAGCATGGATAGTACGCAACGTGCGCACATAGCCTTAGAGGAGTGGAGAAGAGTTCCACATTTTCTTTGGTTCCTGTTTATTCCTGGCTTTTGAACATGTGGACTCTGCAGCAGCTGGATTATGTGCTAATACTGGTTGTTTGTCACACAACCCAACAAGATGAACACAGAACTGACATGACCTTTTATATGTTTTTAGGGTAAGACTTGCTTTTTTATCCATAGATTTTATCTGTCTTGTCAACACAGCAATGCCTTCTCTTCCACTCTGCATCATTGCCGGCGTCACGTTGATTGCCAAAGTCAGCACATACATGAGCAGTTTAGTGAGATAGGCAATGAGGATCCAGCTTTCATTCAACATTACATTGGCCATGACACCACTTTAACTGAACAGAGTGAAAGAAAAGGAACTGTTTTGTCAGCGAGGCTTCCAAGGAAGTGGACAAATTGCCCCTAGAACCAATTATGTGACTGCTCTGAGCTTAGAGAAATCAGAGTACAGCAAATCAGCCAGGTAGTTAGTAACTTCTTACTGACAAGTGAGCTAGAGCTGTGGTGGGGAACCTCCACTTCATAGGCCATTTAAAATATGCAATGTTGTCTGGTCTGTCCGTCAAGTAGATCATTGGTAAACGGCAGTGCTTGGGCCATTGGCCCTGTTTTTCTGGCCTGTAGCCCTTTGTCTATTTTTGCTGAGGGCACATGCATGCAGTATTCACTAATTTGCTCCTGTCTCGTGCCTGCCTTTCTTGAAGCCGTAGTTCTGTTTCCTATGTAATGCATGCAGCAGCCTCAGTGTATCCTATGTGATGTATACAGAAGTCTCAATGTCTTCTGTGTGAATTCACTGTTGTGATTTTAGGTAATTTGTAAGATGATAATTTTGTATGAGGTTATAAAATTCAAATGACCCTGGCAGACCAAAGATTCCACACTCCTGATCTATAGGTAGAAAACGTATGTCACAAAGCTGATAAGGGTGAGTTGATACACACGACACTTCTGGGGTGGTGCACAAGTAGGGTCCAAAACTGTCTCAAGTAGATGTAGAAACTTGTCATTCAAGATCAATATGAATAGTGGTTTTTATTGTGAAGAACTTGAAGGACCAGCACATGCACAGATACGCCATTTGCCAAGTTGCTATACTTTCTGAGGACCCTCTGCACGCACACTGATGAAGGTCTTTTGACCGAAACGTGTGTCATTGTACTGATCCTACAAGTTCTTCACAACAAAAATCACTATTCACATAGATTTTTTTTGAGTGTCAAGTTTCTACATCTATAAAACTGATAAGGAGCATAGAGGAGCTTAAGATTAAAAGATAATGACTGTGGGGATCATGATTGTCTTGTACAAGTACATAAAAGGCAGATATTAAAAAATATAGTCAAAAGCTGTTTCATGTAGGACCCACTTAAAAGACAAGGGGGCACTCCTGTCTGGAGAAAAAAAAAGTTCAGTTTCCCTTGGAGACAAGGTTTGTAAACCGTGAGAACTTTTAATCTGTGGAATACCCTACCACAGGAGTTGGTCACAGCGGGGACCACCCATATATTTTTTTTTTTTAAGAAGGGAATAACATTTGTAAGTATATATACACTGTGTGCAGAATTATTAGGCAAGTTGTATTTTAGCAGATTTTTTTATTATTGATCAACAACTATGTTCTCAATCAACCCAAAAGACTCATAAAAATCAAAGCTTAATATTTTTGGAAGTTGGAGTGGTTTTTTTTTTTTAGATTTGGCTATCTTAGGAGGATATAAGTTTGTGCAGGTAACTATTACAGTGCAGAATTATTAGGCAACTTAATAAAAACCAAATATATTCCCATCTCACTTGTTTATTTTTACCAGTAAACCAATATAACTGCACAAAATTTACAAATAAACATTTCTGACATGCAAAAACAACCCCCCCAAAAATTAGTGACCAATATAGCCACCTTTCTTTATGATGACACTCAACAGCCTACCATCCATAGATTCTGTCAGTTGCATGATCTGTTTACGATCAACATTGCGTGCAGCAGCCACCACAGCCTTCCAGACACTGTTCCGAGAGGTGTACTGTTTTCCCTCCCTGTAGATCTTACATTTTATGAGTGACCACAGGTTCTATATGGGGTTGAGATCAGGTGAACAAGGGGGCCATGCCATTATTTTTTCATCTTTTAGACCTTTAGTGGCCAGCCACGCTGTGGAATAGTTTGATGCATGTGATGGAGCATTGTCCTTCATGAAAATTGTTGAAAATCATGTTTTTCTTGAACGATACCGACTTCTTCCTGTACCACTGCTTGAAGAAGTTGTCTTCCAGAAACTGGCAGTAGGTCTGGGAGTTGAGCTTCCCTCTATCCTCAACCCGAAAAGGTCCCACAAGTTCATCTTTGATGATACCAGTCCATACCAGTACCCCACCTCCACCTTGCTGGCGTCTGAGTCGGACTGGACCTCTCTGCCCTTTACTGATCCAGCCTCTGGCCCATCCATCTGGCCCATCAAGAGTCACTCTCATTTTATCAGTCCATAAAATCTTTGAAAAATCAGTCTTAAGATATTTCTTGGCCCAGTCTTGACATTTTATCTTATGTTTCTTGTTCAAAGGTGGTCGTTTTTCAGCCTTCCTTACCTTGGCCATGTCCCTGAGTATGGCACACCTTGTGCTTTGTGATACTCCAGTAACGTTGCAGCTCTGAAATATGGCCAAACTGGTGGCAAATGGCATCTTGGCAGCTTCACGCTTGATTTTCCTCAATTCATGGGCAGTTATTTTGCGCCTTTTTTTGCCCAACAAGCTTCTTGCGACTATTTGCCATGAAACGCTTGATTGTTCGGTGATCACGCTTCAAAGTTTGACAATTTCAATTCTGCTGCATCCCTCTGCAAGACATCTCACAATTTTGTACTTTTCAGAGCTCGTCAAATTTCTCTTCTGACCCATTTTGCCAAAGGAAAGGAAGTTGCCTAATAATTAAGGCCACCTTATATAGGGTGATGATGTCATTACACCACACCCCTCCTCATTACAGAGATGCACATCACCTGATTTACTTAATTGGTGGTTGGCTCTCAAGCCTATACAGCTTGGAGTAGGACAACATGTATAAAAAGTATCATGTGATCAAAATACTCATTTGCCTAATAATTCTGCACACAGTGTAAAATTCTTGCTCTGAATGTTGACTGTTCATCATGCTTTCCCATCCCTCCCTTGAACTTGATGGACATTATTATTATCATTTTTGAAGCCGCACTAACGAATTAGTTTTTATATATCCAAAGCTGCCCGAGGTTTAAGACACTTTAATTTGTATCTCACTTGCACCTCTCAATCCTGCAAAACAAACCCGATACAACCTGTTATTCCCCCTTCCAAAATTCAGCATATTTAGTTTGTATATATCAGTGTTATATCTAGCTCCCTAAATATTCTTTGGAAAATGTTACTTCTCTAATCTATAATTTAGTATATTTTAGGAAGTCTGAAAATAATATGTTCCATTTAGATTTGATCTCTCTATTACTGGGGCTTGTTACTGTATTTAAGCTAATTATGCATAATGGTGTTTAAATGAGGAGGCATAATGCACAACACTTCAAGATGATTGGCATATGCTGAAGATGTGAATTATTAAAGTAGAAGACTCATGAAAGTGTTTCAACAAATCCTTGAAGCACATCTTTACTTAAAAATCAAAAATAAAACTGCACTGAAAACTCTTTTTTTTATATTATCAGTGGGAACTGTGTCTTGACAGATCTGCTTTGTAACTTCTTCCTTCTCTTGTAACTTAGAACAGTATTTAATATATCAGCCATTTCCAGGATCTACAGTATATGTCTATTTAGTCATCCATAGAAATGCATAACCCCTACTCCCTATTTTCTTTGAGAATGTGCAAGAATATAACAACTGTAATATTGCCTTCTATGTACAAGAATATAACTATTACAATACTTCCTCCTATGTATAACTACTATACGTCTGCCCCTATATACAAGAATACAACTGCTATAATAATGCTCCCATATACAAAAATATAACAACTATAATACAACCTTCTATATATAAGGGGTACTTTACACACTACGACATCGCAGCTGCGATGTCGGTGGGGTCAAATCGAAAGTGACGCACATCCAGCGTCGCTGTCGACATCGGAGTGTGTAAATCGTTTTTGATACGATTAACGAGCGCAAAAGCGTCTAATCGTATCATCAGTGTAGTGTCGGTCATTTCCATAATATCGCGGCAGCGACAGGTACGATGTTGTTCCTTGTTCTTGCGGCAGGACACATCGCTGTGTGAGAAGCCGCAGGAGCGAGGAACATCTCCTTACCTGCGTCCCGCGGCTCACGCCGGCTATGCGGAAGGACGAACGTCCTGCTCATCTCTGCCCCTCTCCTTCAATTGGCCGCCTGCCGTGTGACGTCGCTGTGACGCCGCAGGGCCCGCCCCCTTAGGAAGGAGGCGGTTCGCCGGCCAGAGCGACGTCGCTGGGCAGGTAAGTACATATGAAGCTGCCGTAGCGATAATGTTCGCTACAGCAGCTATCACAAGATATCGCAGCTGCGACGGAGGCGGGGACTATCACGCTCGGCATCACTACCATCGGCTTGCGATGTCGTAGTGTGCAAAGTACCCCTAAGACTATAGCAACTATAATACTGCCCTCTATATACAACAATATAACTACTATAATACTACCTCATATGTATAAGAAAATAACTACTATACTTCTGCTCCTAAGTACAAGAATATAACTTCTATAATAATGTGCCACCCCCGCGACAGCCGACGGGCTGCTCGTATACGGATCCGCAGTGGCTTGAGGGGTCTCCGGACCCGAGGCGGGGTCGCGCAGCCTCTTGAAAATAAAAGGGGGGTAGAAAGGGTGGATTGGATAATGTTCGTGACACCACCCATGGTTCGTGGTAAAAATTGGGATACCACCACTGCTGCATTTAGGGGAGAGGGGAGCGCACGGGAGTGATGGAATGGCAGCTATTGATGTTAACCCCTCCGTGGGTATGGGAAGGTGTCCCGGGGCTTGGTGCTGGCAGGCTGAGGACCCGTTGGGAGCAAAGGGGCACAACGTACTCACACAGTCCAGAGATGCTGACACTGACACCAGGTAAACCAAAGTCTTGAACGTCCTGCAGCCTTAGTCCGAACATGTTGGGTCCGTGCCCTTTTGGCGTTGCTGGTTGGTCTGAAGCCTTGTCCCTTGCCACCGTGTTTACACTTAGTGGATCTCTTTCTTTTAGAACTACTCAGGTCCCACTCACCTGCGTGGCTAGCAGAGTGAGCTTGCTTTCAGGGTTCACGCTTTGGATTTTCTGAACGGTTTTGGAAAGTCCTATCCTTCTCGTTGCGCTAGTACCCCGATTTTGGAGCGGGTGGAGAGCGGTTCGTGAAGATTCCGTTCCCATTGGGTTAATTACTGGGCTGCATGAAGCTACTTCCCAGCCTAGGGTCCACGTACCCCGTCATGCCCTGGCCCCTGCCCGGTTGTGGCACAAGGCCGCCGGTTTGCCCTCCATGCAGTACGGTGCCCCCTGTCACTACCCCATGCGACCGGGGTTCCAGCTCCTTCCAGGGCAGACCAACGTCTGGCACCTGGGATGGTTACAGGAGCCCAGCTCCGCAGTGTGACCTTTCCTGTCGCTGCTCACTGGCACTTCTCCCCATATTCTTCTCCTACTCCTGACACTTCTGGCCCTCCTTCAACCATCCGTCCATCTGGGCGACCCTATTCCCTTCAGGCTGCCCAATGGGTGTCTGGTGGGTGTGGTGCAGAGTGTTCCTCAGGATTTGTATATACCTGTTCTTAGCAACACCAAAGGGACAGGACCCGTAACCAAGGAGGAGCGGGTACCATGCAGAAGGGCAGATTGCACGGCACCCTTATGACGACCTGATAGGCCAGGGCGTCACAATAATGCTTCTATATTCAAGAATATACCTACTATAATACTGCCCCCTCTGTACAAGAATATAACTGCTATAATAATGCTCCTATATACAAGACTATAACTACTATAATACTGCCCTCTATGTATATATATATATATATATATATATATATAAAATCTATACCGACACACACACACACGCACAAACAGCAGATCGCAGACACGCACACACACACATACACTCATTACATCCAGCGTTACAGAATACTTCTGACCGCAGGGAATGATGGGAGGATATAATGTGTCCAGCCCGCAGGTCCTTTAAGCAAACATTCTTACGTTCTACTGCACTGCCTCCCAGGATTCTGCCAGCCAGAAGAAATCGGTGTCGCTGGATGTGGTGAGTATATGTGTGATGCGATGTGTGTGTGATCCGATGTTTGTGTGTTCGCTCTGATTGTGTGTGAGATCGGATGTTTGTGTGTGCGATCTGATTGTGTGTGTGTGTGTGTGTGTGTGAGAGATCGGATTTGTGTGCGAGATCAGGTATTTGTGTGTGCGATCTGATTGTGTGTGTGTTTTAGAGCTCATGTGTGCGGGGGTACACTACAGGTCCTGCCACTCGGCATCGGGTGAGTGTAATTGCGGGGTGCCTGCTGTCTATAATGAACTGTCCTGCAGTATCTGTAACTTTTTTAGCTGCACGGGCACTTCATTATTGAACCGGCACTAGGGCTTATTTTCGGGGGAGGGTTTATATTTAAGCCTTGCTCTGAAAATGCTGAAAATCCCTGCTAGGATTTATTTTTGGAAAAACACGGTATCAATGATGACCCTGATAAGGGGTTAAAGGTGAATGAGTTATCTAGTCCAGTCTTGAATTTTTACATTGACTTATCCCCTCTCTCCAAAGGGGTCTTTATGGAGTGTGTACAGGGTCTACAACTCCGCATAGGAGTACTCCATTCGGAGCTCATATCGTAATTTGTGCTCAAAAACCTTCCTGCACAAAGAGTGCTAATTTGCTAACTCATTAGGCCCGCTTCGTCTGCTGTGGCTGTGGATTTCTTCTTTATCAAAAAGAAGGATGGTGGACTGCGTCCGTGTCTGGATTTCCATGGGCTCAGCCAGATTATGGTTCGTGACCATATCTTATGCCACTCATCCCAGAACTATTTTATCAGATTACCGCTGCCAAATGGGTCTCCAAACTCGATCTTAGAGGGGCCTATAATCTGACAAGGCAATGAGTGGAAACTGCATTCAATACGCCAGAGGGACACTTTGAACATTTGGTGATGCCGTTTGGTCTTACTAGTACGCCTGCAGTTTTTCAGCACTTTGTTAATTATGTATTTGCTTACTTATTAGGGAAATTTGTAATTTACCTGAAAGACATTCTCAAATATTCACAGCATTTTGGGTCTCATATGAAACATGTTAGACGGGTTTTGCAAATTCTCAGAGAGAATAAGTTGTACGCAAAATTAGAAAATTTGTCTTCGCCATTCAGGAACTTCCATTTTTTTATTTCATAATTTATGGTTCTGGTTTTAGGATCGATCCCTCTAAGTTATAGGCTATATTGAAATGGGACCACCCTGAAAACCTTAAGGCACTGCAACGTTTCTTGAAGTTTGCAAGTTATTACAGGATGTTTATTAAAAATGTCTCTGCCATAGCAAGACCTCTGACTGATATATTTGACTGTGTAAAAAATGCTTTGTGTTCGCACTGATATTAGCACAGCCTGATGTTTTTCAACCCTTCACGGTTGAGGTTGACGTATCACAGGTGGGGGTGGGAGCTGTATTGTCTCAAGGTCTGTCTGTTGGTAAACTGCATCCATGTGCCTTATTTTCCAAGAAACTATCCTCAGCCGAAAGTAATTACATTATTGGTAATAGGGAATTACTCGCTATCAAATTAACGACACTTTGTGGAGGGCGCTATCCATCCTGTTACTGTAATTACTGACCATAAAAATCTCCTTTACCTTGAGTCAGCTAAATGTTTTATACCGAGAAAAGCTCGGTGGTCTTTATTTTTTAATAGGTTTAACTTTTTTGTACTTATAATCCAGGGTCTAAGAACAATAAAACTGATGCATTTTCCTGAAGTTTTCTGGGGGTGGGGGAGAATCCTTGTGAGTAACCTGCTCTCTTGCTTCATAAGGGAGTGGTGGTGTCAGCACTCTGTACTGAAGTTGAATCTGAGATTGCTGAGGCTCAAGGGGAGGTGCCTTGTGGGGTCCCAGCTAACAAGTCATTTGTTCCCCTGAAATGTCTCCTTAGGGTTCTAAGGCAGCATCATAATTCTGTCCTTGCTGGTCACCCTAGGGTGAGGGGTACTCTGGATGTCATATTGTGTCCCTTTTAATGGCCCAGAATTTGAAGTGATGTGGTTTCCTGTGCGTCTGTGTGTGCCACATCTGCGCGCTCAAAGGCATCGCACTCCTGTCCGTCAGGTTGTCTACAGCATTTGAGTGTCCCTAGCAAAACATGGACGGACGTTTCCATAGAGTTCATTACAGATCTTCCTTCTTCTGTTGGTAATACAGTAATTTTTGTTGTGGTGGATAGATTGTCTAAAATAATACATTTTATCGCTTTACTGTCATTACCCAATGCTAAAACTTTAGCCCAGGTATTTATATGTGAGATCGTCAGACGTCATGAAGTCTCATCTAATATTGTTTCTGAAAGAGGAACTCAATTTATTGCCATCCCGCGCCTGTTAACCAAATGTGACTGCACGATTTAAATGGCCGCGGCTGGGAAATCGCCTTTCCCCACCGCCATCGAAGACCTCGTGATATACTCATCGGGAGCCGATGGTTGCTATGGTAGCGACGGGTCATGTAATGACTCATGATGTAGTTCCTGTCACAACCGGCAGAACATCGGGTGTAACAGAAGAGCAGCATTTCTGCTAAGAACTGTGTAGCTCTACTCAACAGAAATGAATGAGCGATCAGACTGCTGATCCTTATAGTCCCCTACGGAGACTAGTAAATTAAAAAGAAAAAAAAAAGTTTTTAAAAAATTAAAATAAGTAAAAAAACCCCTAAAAGTTCATATCATCTCCCATTCGCCCCTTTGTAAAATAAAAATATACATACATTTGGGATCACCGTGTTCAGAAATGCCCGATCTATCAAAATATAAAATCAATTAATCTGATCAGTAAACTGTGTAGCAGCAAAAAATTCCAAATGACAAAATTATGTTATTTGGTTGTTGCAAATTTTGTGCAAAATGCAATAACAGGTGATCAAACTGTATCATCTCCACAAAAATTGTACCATTAAAAATGTCAGCTCGAAACACAAAAAATAAGCCATCACTGAGCTCCATACCCCAAAACATGAGAACACTACGGGTCGTGTAAAATGGTACTAAAAGTGCGCCACTTTTTTTGGACAAGGTTTTGAATTTTTTTAACCCCTTATATAAAAGTCAACCTATACATCTTTGGTATCTACAAACTCGCACCAACCTGAGGCATCACACTGTTACATTAGTTTTATTATATAGTGAACACGATGAATAAAATACCCCAAAAACAATTGTTAATTTTTAATTTTTATGCACTTGGAATTTTTTTTGCCGTTTTCCAGTACACTATATGGTAAAACTCATGGTTTGATTTAAGATTAGAACTCGTACTGTGGCGCCCTGGATAAGCCAGGTCGTCAGAGAACTACACCAACACACCCCACACCCCGGTTAGGCACAACGAAGTCAAACACAAAAATCCTTGTTGCCTCCCTCCAGGGGCTGATGTGCACACCAGGGAGTGGGCCTGGCGGTTGGTCCTGCCCACCGAGGAGTTCCAGTCCTAGAGGCGGGAAAAGGAGTCAGAGGAGATAGAGTTTTGAAGTTGGAGGGAGTGAAGTGGTAGAGGAGCAGTCTGACGGCGTCCGGGTGTGTGGCCCGGACGGTACAGCAAGGTTAGCAGACGGTGGTGACCGTCTGCAGGAGAGGCTGATTGGAGCGAACCATAAGGACGGTGGCCCGACGGTACCGGATCGGAGAGCAAAGAGAAGCCAGCACCATCCGGCAGGGCTTACGGACCCCGACCAGGCTAGGAGTCGCCGTAAAACTGGTCAAATCCGTTAGCGAAGGCAACCTCCGGGGTTTCCCAGCAGTCAAGACCCGATTGAAGGCAACAGCTCACACCGTGAAGGGAAACACAGTTACATAGTTACTTAGGTTGAAAAAAGACCTAGGTCCATCTAGTTCAACCTTCCTCCACCAGTTCTACATTTAGTCACTAAGTCATTTATAACCAACAATGTTTTGTGTACTGAGGAAATCATCCAGCCCTTTTTTAAAAGCTGTTATAGTATATGCTATTACTACCTCTTGTGGTAGGGCATTCCACAGTCTGACTGCTCTAACTGTAAAGAACCCTTTCCTATTTAGCTGTTGGAATCGTTTTTCTTCCACTCGCAGTGAGTGTCCCCTGGTCCTTAGTACTGTCTTTGGAAGAAATAAGTCATGTGCCAGTCCTTTATATTGACCACACATGTATTTATACATATAAATCAGATCTCCTCTGAGACGTCTTTTTTCTAAGCTAAACATATCTAACTTTTTCAACCTATCATCATATGGGAGGCCTTCCATTCCTTGTAATAGTCTAGTTGCCCGCCTTTGAACTGACTCTAACTTCTGAATGTCCTTTTTAAAATGTGGAGCCCAAAACTGGATCCCGTATTCCAGTCACCGCCAAAGCTACAGTTCCCAGGGCCAGAGCCTGCGGGCAAAAGGGGCTCCTTCAGCATCCATCCAAGCTGGGGAGCGGGTTACCGGTGGGAAGCCATTGGAACCGTAGACACAACACAGGTGCAGGGAAAGGCAGTCACCATCAACCTACCGGGAGAGCTACCGCAGCCGTCTGTGGGACCCGTCCATCCAGCCGTTTGTTTTACCGGAGACTTTGCATTCATCATTGGCTGAGTGAGTACCACCGTGCCGTGCAGCACAGCGCTGCCCCCGCGACCCTGCACCTCACCAGGCCCCGTAACCCGCCTGCCATCCATCCCTACCCCTCACCGGGCCCCGGGACAACCAACCCCCCTACCCATGGAGGGGAGAACCAACATCCAAGCTGCTCCCTGTCATCGCTCCCGGGATTCCTGTCCAGAGCAGCGGTGGTGTCACAACCTCACCACAACCGTGGGTGGCGTCACGGACAATATCCCTAAACCAAACCACCCCCCCTTTCACTCACGGGCGAGGAACGCCGCTCGAGTCCCCGGGATCCGGCCCACCGCTCGAGCCACCACCGAGCAGCAGCAGCAGCTGGACCCGAGCAGTGGGTGAGCGCCGCGTCCCCTCCTCCGCCCGCGACAGTACCACAAAAAATCATGCCCTCATGTGGCAAGATTGACGGAAAAATAAAAAAGTAATGACTCTTGGAAGAAGGGGAGCAAAAAACAAAAATGGAAAACGGAAAATCGTCCGGGGGTGAAGGTGTGTGACAAGGCGACCGGTTATATTGCCAATGACAGGTATGTACCATGGAAGTGGTGTGATCCTGGGAGTTCATTCTGGTACATGTAGTACCACATCTTCCTATAGTATTGAATGGGCCAGTATTACGGATGGCTTAGAGATGGGTGGGACAGGCCATCCACATATCCCTCCCTATAGGTGTGTCTGACACAGGTCTTAATTAGCTTGTTTGGCACATGGAGTCAGTGAGTGTGAAGCAGTGTGTGGAACAGCACTGCATGAGGAGCAGCCTCTGGCAGGTAAAGAGGCTTCTATTCACAGAGAGGTTGGCCTCTGGAAGGAACTCACATATGGAAGCGTGGGTTGCCTTCAACCATCTGGAACTGAGTGTGTGGAGGTGGGGGAGCTCCACTCTGACACTGGTAGTGTCCAAACCTGAGCGGGCGGTCCGTGACAAAGACAGACCAGAAATCCGTGTTCCTGGGGAAACAGCTGGCAAGAGGTAAAGGGGCTGTGGGACTCAGAGAAAGAGGCACAGAAACCTCTCTGGAGTTAATGGACTGGTATCCAGGTTAACTGTGTATTGTTTGTGATTTTATTTGGAGAAGTGGTTTATGCTGGATTTTTTTAATAAACCGCTTGGACTTTTTAAGACTTTGTGTTCCTGTGCTACCCTGGAAACGCAGCTAAGTGAGTGTTCCCATTAAATGAGCAGGCAAACACAATTGGTGAAGAATGCGGGCAGTGGTCCAGGAGCATGCGTGGGTGACTCACAGCTGTGGATTGCGGTTGATCAGGCAGGTCAATGAAGTTTGCTGCACACTACAGAGGTGCTGTTACCGTGGATCAGCCGGGTCCACAAAGTTTTTTTTTCTCCACTTCTGTCTACAAGCTGCAAGGAGGTGTTGCGGTGGATCGGCAGGTCCACGAAGACTCCGGAGCGGTGGCCATGAGTGAAGCAGCAGTTGCGGCTGTAAGGAGGGAGATATCGAGGTATCTGATGCAGGTCGCGTTGCAGCGGGACCATTGGATGAAGCGGTATTGGGCCAAGTGCAGACACGGGGTGCCCAGGGGGACACCTGGTGCACCAAGGTATTGTATGAATTGGGACATGAGAATCCCCTGGGGAGACCATGGAATGTACCCCCTCAAGACTGGGTTGCCCAAAGGAGGGCGGAGTCCCAGAAAGGGGTGGCCACCCAAACGAGGATTGAGTCCCAGAAAGCAGTGGTCACCAAAAATGAGGCAGATCATCCTAAGTCCAAAGGGGTAGTGGCGGTTTGGACTTTGGCTCCAGAGAGGAACCATGGGAATGTTCCATTGAAGTAAATGAAAAACGTATGACTGTGCAGTTAGACCCAGTGAGCTTGGTGACCCTGATAAGGGCTACGCTTGATGTAGACTCAATTCCTGGAAAACTGATAAAAATCAGCGGCAGTTATGGGAATAGTAAAAAATATCCAGTGGCCAGAGTGGTCATTGAAACTGCCAAAGGTTTTGAGATTTGTGATGTGGCTATAGTCCTGGACTTGTCGCATCCCGTTATAATTGGCCAAGACTGTGGTGTATTTTGGGATTTGTGGGAGCTGGTGAAAGTGTCCTGGAGCTATTTAAAAATTGGAATGGTACTAAGGAAGCCCCACCACAGCTCTAGGCTAAAGGGGTTCCTTGTTGTATGTTTCTGTGTAAGGAGAGAGTGCCTCCTAGAGGCGACAGTTCTAAGTTAGGGGTGACCAAAGAAAATGGGGGACATGCCCAACTTAGTGACATGACGTTTAAAGTAACAAATAATAGTATGACCGTTAAAAACGGGGAAGCTCCAGACAGCGGGGCCGACACCTGGTTAAGTGGGGACATGTTAGTCCAGGACACCAGGGGGAGTTGTAACATTATATCCCCCAGCCTTACCATATTGTAATCAGGCTTCACCAGTAGCTATTGTCCTTGATCTGGTGGGGGGTTGCATATATATTGTTCTCCCCTGCAGGAGGCTTCCCTAATACACAATCTCTGGAGACTGTGTGTGAAGCCCCACAGGTGCTGTTGTGTCGGTGCATTACCTTCAGGGACTCCACATGGATGGAACAGTCTAGCCACAGGTAGGGAACCTTCTTTTACGATTGTCGTGACGCCACTCTCGGTATTGCGGTCAGGGTGACCGCCACGGCAGATTAAGGGGTGCCTGGGGCTGATGGTGGGTGCAGTCAGTTGTAGTAGCCTCCCGAGAGTGAGGCAAGCCCCAGGGCCCTGTTTAAGTTTGTGGAACTACAAGGCGCAGAATGACTCAAGCACAGTCCAGACAGTCTTTCAGGGTTTTTACTCACAGTAGGTGGCAGGGTGAGTAACCCAGGCGTAGCTGGGATGAACCAGGCTGGAACCAGGTATCCTTCCGGCTGGCTGATGAGGGTGACTACCAACTCGCCTTCCTTAGCCCTTTGTGTTTTTGTGGTGACCCTGACTTGAAGTCCCTACGGGGGTCACCCAGGGAAGTTGCTGCTGCCTGCTCGTTTCGGCCCGTTTGCTTGTAGCCTGGACCAGGTCACTACGGCTGCTTGCCTCCTGTGAACTATGGGCCCTCTCTTTGCTATGTGGCTGCGGACTCTGTGGTGTTGTCTTGGAGGTCTGAAGTGCCCCCTCAGGCAGGTTTGGCAGAAGAAAGGTGAATCTATCTCTGCACTGGGACCTGTTACCCCTGCGGGCTTGGTACCTCCCTGGCAGTCCCCTTACTCTGCCACCCCTTTCCCCTCTCTAGCCTTGGGTGGATTTTGGGCGGCACTACCAGGTGACTGATCTCCCCCGTCGGTAATCACTGCGCGTACGCTGTCAGCTTGTAACAGCCTGCAGAGTCTGCTCCTCACGTCTGCTCTCCCTGAGCTGCACTCACTAACTCGGCTCACTACTTCCTCCTCTCCTGTTCTTGCCTACGCAACCTAGCAACCAGGCTCTCTACAACACCCCTTGAGTGGACATGGAGGCCACGCCCCCTCCTGGAATTTCTCAGCAGTCCTCCCAAAGGTAGATGTGTGAGACCTGATTACTATGCGCCTGTGTAGTCACACCTCGGTCAGCCTTCTGGATTACCTGTATTGTACTGCCCCCTGCATGGGTGCAGTACTCAGTGGTGCCTGACCAGGTCAGGGGTGCCACACTGTGCTCTAGAAACTTTTTTCTAACTAGGAGCTACAAGTAGCAAATGCTAAAGGTCTGAGCACTTCTGCCCACCCAGGGGGTGGATCTAAGTAGAGGTGGGAGATTCAGACACGTTTTTTAGTTAGTTTATGCTTTGTTGGGTGAAGGGCGAGGAACTGTGCTGAGGCCAGTTCCTTTTTGCCCATACATGGACGATTAGACATTGAGGATCAGCTGTCATGCTGCTGGATTTAGGGAACTCACCTGAGGACTGTTACGTTTTCGGATTGCCGGGTGGCGCCCCCGGATCTGTTTTCTTTTTGTGGACTCTAAAGAACCATTTTAATATTGGATGGTTAATGCTCCTTGCCTCCTTAAATCTTGTTGGATTGTTCCTCGGCCTGGTGTTCCTTACTGCTCTGCCGCATAGGGGTGACCAAAGAAAATGGGGGACATGCCTCACTTAGTGACATGACGTTTAAAGTAACAAATAATAGTGTGACTGTTAAAACCGGGGGAGCTCCAGACAGCGGGGCTGACACCTGGTTAAGTGGGGACATGTTAGTCCAGGACACCAGGGGGAGTGACAATGACCCCAATAAAGGCATTGACTCTAGTAAAATGACGAGCGAGTACAGTGAGGTACAGACAGTTGAGAAGGGTAAAACCTCCTCCTGACGCCAGAGACGTAATAAGCGCCAAGAGGTAGCGCAAGGTATACCGTCTGAGAGTGCAGAGTACCAACCTGAAGGGTGTGACACCCTGGCAGGAAAAGAAGAAAAGGCTGAAGGTGACACTGCAGAGACCCAAGAGGAAGTTGAAGGTAATGCAGTGAAGATCCAAGAGACAACTTGTGCTGCAGAAGTGACAAGGGCTTCTGTGGAGGTGAAGTCTGGACCAGAGGTCTCATCAGGAGCTGAGAGCTTGACTAACCTGGCTGGTAAGACCAAGATGGAAGACGTGAAGATTGACTCAACTAAGAGTGAGAAACCCAAAGGCTCTAAAGCTGTGGCTGAACCTGAGGCGTGTGTAACTCAAGAAGTGGAGACTTTGGTAAGGGAAAAAGATGGTGCAAAAGACCCAAAGAACGTTCTGACAGCCTTGACGGTAAAGGTACCTGTCCAGTCTTTAAGTGCATGGTGGATGTGCCTGAAGATTTGAGAGAAGCTTGTTTCAGAGAGAAGCGTTTCAAGAAGTGGTGACTGTGAAGAAACAGTTAATTTGGCTTGCAATACGAGCACTGAGAAGTAACATTCAGCGAGCAAGGAAGATTCCAGGTATTATAGCTGTTGAAGTGGAAGAAGACAGTGGAACATTTCGAATTTACGGAGATACTGCAGAGGCAGTGAAAACAGCTCGGAATTTGTTGGAGTTCGTGGAATACTTCAGGTACCCAGAAAACTTGTCATGAAGTTGATTGGAAGAAATGGAAGAGCCATGCAGAAAATCTAATATATAAAGCTGAATGTGTGTATGTATGTCCGGGATTGGAATCTGCACCGTCGCAGCTACAGCCACAAAATTTTCCACACTCACACGTCTGGACCCCGAGAGCGTCATAGGCTATGTTGTGAGGTGAAATTTTAACTCCGCGCGTTCCAATTTACCAATCAATTTTGCCCCTATCTACATAATGGGGAAAAAGTGAAACGAAAAGTGTATCCGCACCGTCGCATTTACAATCATGAAATTTTTCACAGACGCCTCATGTGACCCAGGGAACATCGTAGACTATGTTTTGACAGGAAAATTTAACCCCGCGTTTTACCAATACGCTCCAAAAAACATGCCTCCAGTAAAGTAAATAGAGCCTGGAACTATAGGTTATTAGTAGGAGCTGTGATTGGTTGCTATAGGAACAAAAGACATTCATAGTATAAGAAGCTTATATATGAGGTAATAAGATGTCGGTAGGGAGACGGATAGAGAGAGACAGACAGAGAGAGAGACAGACAGGGAACGAGACAGAAACAGACACAGACAGGGAAAGAGATAGACAGAGACAAACGGTGAAAGAGACAGAGACAGACGGTGAAAGAGACAGACAGGGAAAGAGATAGACAGAGACAGACCTGGAAAGAGACAGACCTGGAAAGAGACAGACCTGAAAAGAGACAGATGGGGAAAGAGACAGATGGGGAAAGAGACAGACAGACATGCAGACAGGGACAGAGACAGGCAGACACGGAAGGAGGAGACAGCCAGAGAGACAGACAAAGATAGATGAGGAAAGACACAGACCTTGATAGAGAAATACAGACAGACAAGGAAAGAGACAGAGACAGGCAGACAGGGAAAGAGTCAGACAGGAAAAGACACATACAAAGAGACGGGGAGACAGACAAAGAAAGAGACAGACAGAGACAGGCAGATGGGGAAAGAGACAGACGGGGAAACAGACAGACGGAGAAAGATACAGATGGGGAAAGAGACAGACGGGGAAAGAGACAGATGGGGAAAGAGACAGATGGGTAAAGAGACAGAGACAGACGGGGAAAGAGACAGACGGAGACACACGGGGAAAGAGACAGACGGAGAAAGAGACAGACCTGGAAAGAGGCAGACCTGGAAAGAGGCATACCTGGAAAGAGGCAGACCTGGAAAGAGACACCTGAAAAGAGACAGACGAGGAAAGAGACAGATGGGGAAAGAGACAGAGACAGACGGGGAAAGAGACAGACCTGGAAAGTGACAGACCTGGAAAGAGACAGATGGAGCACATTACTTGGCCAATTTAGTTAAATCTGTGTGGAATATCTGGGGTGTTGAACTATATGTTGTGGAATGCTTCTATTAGTTTAGTTTTTGCCTTCTAATAATTACATTTCTATTTGTTTTGTGTTTTTTGTGTGCAGAATAAATTTTTGTTAATACATTCTATTTTGTTAACAGCAATTATTAACCCGGGCGAAGCCGGGTAGTACAGCTAGTGGTTGATAAATCTGGTGCCACAAGGGTGAGAGTTGATGTGTATAATGAAGACAGACTACCCTATGAAGTCGGTATGGTTCCATTTATCACTGTAGGAACAAAGGACTGTGTTGATAATATGCAAGTTCTCCTAGAATACCGCCTGGAATACCTAGAAGAACTGAGACAATTAAATTTGGAAAGACAGAAGATTGCAGAACAACTTCGTCAAGTTGGCCGGAGGTGGCGGCCACTTTCAGGCCGGAGCCCAGAGAAGCAATGTTGCCCAGCTGATGTGTCACGGGCGGAGGAGGGGACGCTGCGCTCACCCACTGCTCGGGTCCGGCTGCTGCTGCTGCTCGGTGGTGGCTCGAGCGGTGGGCCGGATCCCGGGGACTCGAGCAGCGTTCCTCGCCCGTGAGTGAAAAGGGGGAATTGATTGTGGGGATTTGAGATTGTCCGTGACGCCACCCACGGTTGTGGTGAGATTGGTGACACCACCGCTGCTCTGGACGGGGATCCCGGGAGCGATGGCAGGGAGCAGCCTGGATTTTAGTTCTCCCCTCCGTGGGTAGGGGTTTGGTTGTCCCGGGGCCCGGTGATGGGGTGGGGATGGATGGCAGGTGGGTTACGGGGCCTGTTGAGGTGCAGGGTCGCAGGGGCAGCGCTGTGCCGCACGGCACGGTAGTACTCACTCAGCCAGTTTCCAATGGGTTCCCACCGGTAACCCGCTTCCCAGCTTGAAGGTTGCTGAAGGAGCCCTTTTTGCCCACAGGCTCTGGCCCTGGGAACTTTAGCCTTGGCGGTGACTGTGTTTCCCTCTCTCGGTTGGACTGTTGCCTTCTGTCGGGACTTGGCTGCTGGGAAACCCAGGAGGTTCCCTTCGCTAACGGATTTGACAAATTCACGGCGACTCCTAGCCTTGCCGGGGTCCATAAGCCCCTGCCGGATGGTGCTGGCTTCTCTTTGCGTACCAGTCCGGTACCGCCGGGCCACCGCCAGTCCACGGTCCTTACGGCTAGCTCCAATAGGCCTCTCCTGCAGACGGTCACCACCGTCTGCCAACCTTGCTGTTCCGTCCGGGCCACACACCCGGAGCACTTTCTGTCCGCTCCTTTACCACTTTCCTTCCTCTCACTTTCACTTCCCTACTCAATCTCTTAACTGAACTGCTTTTCCCGCCTCCAGGACTGTGAACTCCTCGGTGGGCGGGACCAACCGCCTGGCCCACCCCCTGGTGTGAACATCAGCCCCTGGAGGGAGGCAACAAGGGTTTTTGTCTGACTTTGGTGTGCCTGACCGGGAGTGTGGGGTGTGTTGGTGTAGTGCTTGTGACGTCCTGGCTTGTCCAGGGCGCCACATTCCCCCTTAGTAAAATGCAGACCGTCCGCGGGCTGCCCGTCCATCACCGGTTTTATTTTCACAACTGAAAAGATAAACGGTAAAACAGGTTACAAGTATATTAACTTCTTTCCACATCGGGAAGCACATTCTTAAACGTTACCGGTAAACGGTAACGGCTTCCGCTCTCTCCCACCCAAGCAACCTGGCCCTGATGCTGCCCCTAAGCAAATGGGCAGCACCCCTTGACCCCAGTCCAGCACAAGTTACCCGAGCGGGTTCTGTCCTTTTCAGGGGACCCACGTCCATGGGGAACCCCTGAAACCCCCGGAGGATCGCCACCGGTTGCGGTAGTGGCGGGCCTGGGCCATCACTTCCCTCCAGGCCCATCCTCCAAATCAGCCTCTCCGGAGGTGGTAACGGTAAAGCCATAAAACAACATTTTTATTTACAGACCACAAGTTCGTGGTTGCCCTGCCAGTTCTCGGGCTTGTCCGTAGTAGTTTCTACGCATAATTTGCAAACAGTCCCACGGGGACAACAGTGCTTCGTAACCAACGGGCTACCACAAACAAAACTGTAGGGTCCCAACGGAGACTTGCCGTAGGGTCCCAACGGGGACTGTCAGCTGGGTCCCAGTGGCCATCCACAACACCTGGCTCCGGTACAGCTTCCTCCTGCAGCTTTCCCGCAGTCCACCATCGAACAGCACGAGCCCCCAATGCCACCCTCACACAGGGGGGACACTGTCCCACAGGACTCCATTTTCAGCTGCCGATGATGCGGGTACGACTGCTCCTCCAACCGGACTCCTTAGCCTTGAGGGCCGTCTGTAATGTCAGCAGAGTCCCAATGGGGACCGACAGCAAGGTAATCGGGAACCGCTACCATGCTCTAACTTTTCTTTCTTAACCAGCAATCCCGCGGCGCAGCTGCCTTTGCTGCCGCTCCCGGTGCGGAGCATTTTCTGCTTGCTCCGGTTCAGTATGGGTTTGGGATGGGCCCAGCCGGAGTCCCCCCGTGCCGGCTACGACCGGTACCTTCGGTAATGAGGGACCCCGCTGTGACATGGCCTGCTCTGCCTCCTGGCAGCTGCATCCCCGCCGTGCCTCCGGTTCATCTTTGCTGACGGGCTCAGCCTTCGGCTTCTCCCATGGAAGCGGATCAGGGCGGTCACGAGCTTCTGCTGCAGGTCGGTTTGCCGGGGCGGATTGGCAGGGTACCGCTACCGGTGGTGGTGGTAGCAGGCCTAGTGGCAGGGCAGCAGCTAACACGGGTAGCGGGGGAGGTAGCAGGGTGAGCGGGTATAGACCGGGTCCCTCGGCCGCGATGACCGACCCACTAGGGGTACAGGGGCGTGGGTCACCTACCCTCCCTTCCAAGACTCCCTCCACCTCGCGTCTCCGTATGGCCGCCACCACTTCCGCCATGTCGGCCTCCCACTCCTCCAGGAGGAGCTGCATGCGGACCTGCAGACGTCTGCTTAGCTGGACGGTCCGGACTTCCACCCACGCTGCAGTGCCAGGCGTGGGGACCACGGTGTTGTCGGTCGGACTCAGCATCTTTAGCAGCGGTCTCTTCCAGGAACCAGTAAATGGCCGCAGGGTCCTGGCATCCCTGCTTCCAAAGCCGCGTGATACATGCGGCAAGAACCCATCAGTCCCCCTTAGTCTCTTTCCGGCTCCTCCTCTACAGGGGTGGGGTTTTGGCCTTCGCGCCTCCACTGCTTGAGGAGACGCTCGAGCGGGAATTTTTCGCGCCCAAGATGGCGGCTTCTCAAATTTTTCAACCGGACACCTCCGGCGGTCACAAGGCGCACCTCTACCAGACGGCAGAGCGGTAAGATCCTGTTCGTGACGCCAAGTTGTCGCAGGCGGAGAAGGGGACGCTGCGCTCACCCACTGCTCGGGTCCAGCTGCTGCTGCTGCTCGGTGGTGGCTCGAGCGGTGGGTCGGATCCCGGGGACTCGAGCGGCGTTCCTCGCCCGTGAGTGAAAAGGGGGAATTGATTGTGGGGATTTGAGATTGTCCATGACGCCACCCATGGTTGTGGTGAGATTGGTGACAGCACCGCTGCTCTGGACGGGGTTCCCAGGAGCGATGGCAGGGAGCAGCCTGGATGTTAGTTCTCCCCTCCGTGGGTAGGGGGTTGGTTGTCCCGGGGCCCGGTGATGGGGTAGGGATGGATGGCAGGTGGGTTACGGGGCCTGGTGAGGTGCAGGGTCGCAGGGGCAGCGCTGTGCCGCATGGCACGGTAGTACTCACTCAGCCAGTAACGAATACACAGTCTCCGGTATAACAGACGGCTGGATGGACGGGTCCCACAGACGGCTGCGGTGTTTCTCCTCCCGGCAGGTTGATGGTGACTGCTTTTCCCTGCACCTGTGTAGTGTGTACGGTTCCAATGGGTTCCCACCGGTAATCCGCTCCCCAGCTTGAAGGTTGCTGAAGGAGCCCTTTTTGCCCGCAGGCTCTGGCCCTGGGAACTTTAGCCTTGGCGGTGACTGTATTTCCCTCTCTCGGTTGGACTGTTGCCTTTTGTCGGGACTTGGCTGCTGGGAAACCCAGGAGGTTCCCTTCGCTAACGGATTTGACAAATTCACGGCGACTCCTAGCCTTCCCGGGGTCCGTAAGCCCCTGCCGGATGGTGCTAGCTTCTCTTTGCGTACCGGTCCGGTACCGCCGGGCCACCGCCCGTCCACGGTCCTTACGGCTAGCTCCAATAGGCCTCTCCTGCAGACGGTCACCACCGTCTGCCAACCTTGCTGTTCCGTCCGGGCCACGCACCCGGATCACTTTCTGTCCGCTCCTTTACCACTTTCCTTCCTCTCACTTTCACTTCCCTACTCAATCTCTTAACTGAACTGCTTTTCCCGCCTCCAGGACTGTGAACTCCTCGGTGGGCGGGACCAACCGCCTGGCCCACCCCCTGGTGTGAACATAAGCCCCTGGAGGGAGGCAACAAGGGTTTTTGTCTGACTTTGGTGTGCCTGACCGGGAGTGGGGGGTGTGTTGGTGTAGTGCTTGTGACGTCCTGGCTTGTCCAGGGCGCCACAGATGAATGTGTTGCCTCAAATGGCAGTGGAAGCCGGTCCTTTAGTGAACAGAGGCAAGGTCATAGAAGACCCACCTATCCTTTGGGCTATAGCACAGACTCTGCAGGGTCCACACCCTCTAAGGTGAAATCCGAGAGAAAGGATGGAGGGAGTGATGTGTCCACTGCCAAAGATGGTGAAAGGAAAAGGTGCCAATGGGGAGGTGACTGAAAATGCTTGGAAAGAAGACGCCATGAGAGAGCAGGGTCTAGTTTTGGCAGGTCTTCTGTTAGCTCAGTGATGAGGTACCCCACCTGTAGCCGCGCTAGTGGACTGGATAGCTCAGGGTCAGACCGGACTGTAGTTTCGACTAACAGTAGGTCTCACTACCATACTAACCATTGGAGGCGGTGTGACAGAGAGGCGTCTCTAAGTGGCGGGTTGACTGAACAGGGTTTGCTGACGGTGACAGACTGGATTACAAGGGTTGGAGCCCAAGGCAGGCAGAGAAGAGTCTCTCATCTGGAAGTGTATACAGGTGCCAAGCCCGACGGCTTTAGGCAGAGAGGGTGGGATATGTGATAAGGCGACAGGATATGTGACAAGGCGACCGGTTATATTGTGAATCACAGGTATATACCATGGAAGTGGTGTGATCCTGGGAGTTCTTTCTGGTACATGTAGTACCACATCTTCCTATAGTATTGAATGGGCCAGTATTACGGATGGCTTAGAGATGGGTGGGACAGGCCATCCACATATCCCTCCCTATAGGTGTGTCTGACACAGGTCTTAATTAGCTTGTTTGGCACATGGAGTCAGTGAGTGTGAAGCAGTGTGTGGAACAGCACTGCATGAGGAGCAGCCTCTGGCAGGTAAAGAGGCTTCTATTCACAGAGAGGTTGGCCTCTGGAAGGAACTCACATATGGAAGCGTGGGTTGCCTTCAACCATCTGGAACTGAGTGTGTGGAGGTGGGGGAGCTCCACTCTGACACTGGTAGTGTCCAAACCTGAGCGGGCGGTCCGCGACAAAGACGGACCAGAAATCCGTGTTCCTGGGGAAACAGCCGGTAAAGGGGCTGTGGGACTCAGAAAAAGAGGCACATAAACCTCTCTGGAGTTAACGAACTGGTATCCGGGTTAACTGTGTATTGTTTGTAATTTTGTTTGGAGAAGCGGTTTATGCTGGATTTTTTTTAAAAAACGTTTGGTCTTTTTAAAGCCCGCGTTACACGCTGCAATGTATCTTACAATGTGTCAGCGGGTCACGTCGTAAGTGACGCACATCCGGCATCGTAAGGTACATTGCAGTGTGTAACAGCTACGTGCGATTGCGATTGAACGATAAAACGTTCATCGCACGCACGTCGTTCATTCCTCATGAATTGAACCTCAGATTGTTCATCGTACCCGGGGTAGCACACATCGCAGTGTGTGACACCCTGGGAGCGATGAACAGATCTTACCTGCGTCCTGCGGCTCCCGGCCGGTAATGCGTAAGGAAGAAGGTGGGTGGGATGTTTACGTCCCGCTCAGCTCCGCCCCTCCGCTTCTATTGGCCGGCTGCCGCGTGATGTCGATGTGACGCCTAACATCCCTCCCACTCCAGGAAGTGGACGTTCGCCGCCCACTTCGAGGTTGTATGGACGGGTAAGTACGTGTGACGGGGGTTAATCGTTTGTACGGCACGTTCAACAAATTGAACGTGCCACACATACGATGGGGGCGTGGCAAATCGCATACGATATCGTATGCGAAATTGCAACGTGTAAAGCAGGCTTAAGACTTTGTTTTCCTGTGCTACCTTGCAAAACACATCCAAGTGAGTGTCCCCCATCACGTGAGCAGGCAAACGCTTACAAGGGGCTAAACATTAATTTTAGTGAATAACATTACATTTGGCTGCTTAGACAGGGAATTGTGACATACAGATGTGAACGCTGCCAGATTGGAGGGCAGAGGGGAGCTGACCGATTCCCACTAAAATGAATTGGATGGTGGGGGGAGGATGCTAAGTTCCTCATAGCGTCCTCCCCACTATTCATTATATGGCCCTCATAGCATCCTCCCCCACCCCAAAATTTATTATATGGCTCTCATACCATTCTTCCCTACCCCATAATTCATTATATGGCCCTCATAGCATCCTCTTCCACCCCACAATTCATTATATGGCCCTCATGGCATCCTTTTTCACCCCACAAGACATTACATGACCCTCATAGTGTCCTCCCCCACCCCTTAACTTATTATATGGACCTCTTCGCATCATCTCCCACCTCACAATTCATTATATGACCCTTATAGTGTCCTCCCACCCACCATAATTCATGAAATGGCCCTGATAGTATCCTCCCCACCCCACAATTCATTATATTGCCCTCATAGCATCCTCCGCACTCCAGAATTCATTATATGGCCCTCATAGCGTCCTCCCTGACCCCACAATTCATTATAAGGTCATGGTTGTGTTGTGTTCCCCCACCCTACAATTTATTATGAAGCGATCAAAGTCTTATGATAAATTGTTGAGGGAGGACACAGGACAGGGATTAAGGTTATGTGCAGTCGTTTGGGATTTGCAGCAGAAAATTCTGCTGCAAATCCTGATGTGTTGGCAGGAAGAACACTGAGTAAAATAAGTGTTTTTTACATACATTTTTGTTGCATATTTTCCTCGCTCATAAGAATGGGGAAATATGCTGCAAAACCGCTGTAAGAATTGACATGCTGCATAAGCAACGTGTACATGAGATTTCAGGAATCCTACTCCCTTTGGTTGTATGGTAAAACGCTGTGTATTTTCTGCTAAAATCGCAATGTGTGTACATGTAACATACGTCACACCCGGGTAGTAGGTGCTAATTTTGTGTGGCTAATTGTATAATATACACTGGAGATCAAAATTAGAGAACAACACACAATTTCCTAAAAGTTAAGGTCATTGTGTAGTCCTATGTGATTATATCCTAACATGAGTAAACTACAAGTATTTTAAGCTTACAGTTAGGTCCAGAAATATTTGGACAGTGACACAATTTTCGCGAGTTGGGCTCTGCATGCCACCACATTGGATTTGAAATGAAACCTCTACAACAGAATTCAAGTGCAGATTGTAACGTTTAATTTGAAGGTTTGAACAAAAATATCTGATAGAAATTGTAGGAATTGTACACATTTCTTTACAAACACTCCACATTTTAGGAGGTCAAAAGTAATTGGACAAATAAACCAAACCCAAACAAAATATTTTTATTTTCAATATTTTGTTGCGAATCCTTTGGAGGCAATCACTGCCTTAAGTCTGGAACCCATGGACATCACCAAACGCTGGGTTTCCTCCTTCTTAATGCTTTGCCAGACCTTTACAGCCGCAGCCTTCAGGTCTTGCTTGTTTGTGGGTCTTTCCGTCTTAAGTCTGGATTTGAGCAAGTGAAATGCATGCTCAATTGGGTTAAGATCTGGTGATTGACTTGGCCATTGCAGAATGTTCCACTTTTTTGCACTCATGAACTCCTGGGTAGCTTTGGCTGTATGCTTGGGGTCATTGTCCATCTGTACTATGAAGCGCCGTCCAATCAACTTTGCAGCATTTGGCTGAATCTGGGCTGAAAGTATATCCCGGTACACTTCAAAATTCATCCGGCTACTCTTGTCTGCTGTTATGTCATCAATAAACACAAGTGACCCAGTGCCATTGAAAGCCATGCATGCCCATGCCATCACGTTGCCTCCACCATGTTTTACAGAGGATGTGGTGTGCCTTGGATCATGTGCCGTTCCCTTTCTTCTCCAAACTTTTTTCTTCCCATCATTCTGGTACAGGTTGATCTTTGTCTCATCTGTCCATAGAATACTTTTCCAGAACTGAGCTGGCTTCATGAGGTGTTTTTCAGCAAATTTAACTCTGGCCTGTCTATTTTTGGAATTGATGAATGGTTTGCATCTAGGTGTGAACCCTTTGTATTTACTTTCATGGAGTCTTCTCTTTACTGTTGACTTAGAGACAGATACACCTACTTCACTGAGAGTGTTCTGGACTTCAGTTGATGTTGTGAACGGGTTCTTCTTCACCAAAGAAAGTATGCAGCGATCATCCACCACTGTTGTCATCCTTGGACGCCCAGGCCTTTTTGAGTTCCCAAGCTCACCAGTCAATTCCTTTTTTCTCAGAATGTACCCGACTATTGATTTTGCTACTCCAAGCATGTCTGCTATCTCTCTGATGGATTTTTTCTTTTTTTTCAGCCTCAGGATGTTCTGCTTCACCTCAATTGAGAGTTCCTTAGACCGCATGTTGTCTGGTCACAGCAACAGCTTCCAAATGCAAAACCACACACCTGTAATCAACCCCAGACCTTTTAACTACTTCATTGATTACAGGTTAACGAGGGAGACGCCTTCAGAGTTAATTGCAGCCCTTAGAGTCCCTTGTCCAATTACTTTTGGTCCCTTGAAAAAGAGGAGGCTATGCATTACAGAGCTATGATTCCTAAACCCTTTCTCCAATTTGGATGTGAAAACTCTCATATTGCAGCTGGGAGTGTGCACTTTCAGCCCATATTATATATATAATTGTATTTCTGAACATGTTTTTGTAAACAGCTAAAATAACAAAACTTGTGTCACTGTCCAAATATTTCTGGACCTAACTGTATTTCATAAATTGATTTTTTTCAAAAGAACATAATAAAAACGTAAATGAGATAAATGAAAAAGAACACTGACCAAAATTAGAGAACACTTTCAGATACCTGAAGGTTATTGGTATTAATTTGGCACCTGGTGCTAATATCCTTAATTATCTGACAAACCCTACGTAACATGCAGCCTAACTTTCCAGTTTACACTGACTTTGCAAAAGTAACTGAAACCCTCCGGCAGCAGGTTGTCCAGATGAAGGCCAAAGGAGTAAAGGGTGCTTTACACGCTGCAAGATCGCTAACGCTATATTGTCGGGGTCACGGTGTTTGTGACCCACATCCGGCGTTGTTAGCGACATCGCAGCGTGTGACAGCTAGGAGCGACGATCAACGATCGCATAAACGTCAAAAATCGTTGATCGTTGATACGTCGCTCCTTTTAATAATATCGTTGGTGGTGCATGCCGCTGGTTGTTCGTCGTTCCTGAGGCATCACACATCGCTATGTGTGACACCGCAGGAACGACTAACATCTCCTTACCTGCATCCACCGGCAATGAGGAAAGAAGGAGGTGGGCGGCATGTTCCGGCTGCTCATCTCCGCCCCTCCGCTTCTATTGGATGGCTGCCGTGTGACGTCGCTGTGATGCCGCATGAACCGCCCCCTTAGAAAGCGATGTTGTGCGCCACGGACAACCGACGGGGGCGGGTATGCTCGCTAGCGATATCGATACCGATATCGCAGCGTGTAAAGTGCCCTTAACCCTATCAGCCATCAAGTTTGTGATTTCGAGAATATTGCATCTTTACTACATCACAAACTCTTTCAAGTCCACCAAGAAGGTTGGTCACCCTTGAAAGACAAATGCAAAAGAGGACAGGATAATGCAGAAAATCTCCATGGGTAATTGTTTCAGCACTGCAGCTGTAATTGCTCGCCAGTTCAGCACTGAACAGGGTAATAATCTGTTTCGTCATACAGTGTCTCAACATTTAAGAGCATTTGGACTGAAAGCCCACTCTGCAGTGACCAAACCTCTCATTAGCAGAAAAAAAATCAAAAGGCTAGACTCACCTTTGGTGAGGAGCATGCTCGTCAACAAACTCAGGAAAAACTGAACCCAAAGTGTGTTAAGAAGTCAGTGAAATGTGGTGGAGGAAGTGTCATGGCTTGGGGAATGTTTTATTTGAATGAGAGCCGTGTCCCAACATCAGCATCACACCTACATACTTTGGTGATGATTGTTTGGGGGAACCTGGGCTTTGTTTACATATTGTAGCCATTGTGCATTTTTTGCTGTTATGGCAAATGGGATGAGCAGACCCATGGAAGATAGGGTTCTCTGGGTTTGGCCAGACTTTAGTTAAAATTTTGGATTGGGACTCAGACGTAACCCAAACTTGACCCCAAACCCTGAACCCCATATAAGTCAATGGAAACTCGAACATCTGTCCTGTAAAATCTTCATAGTAAGGGCAATGGGGCATGAAAAAGGCAGCAAAATGGGGGCAATTGCTCTGTAAACAAATGAGGATAGGGAATAAATACAAAACAAATGATGCAGGATCCCGCCTATTTTTGATAATCAGAGTAGATAAATCAGACAGCAGTGGGCTGCAACCCTCAGCTGTCAACTTTACCTTGGCTGGTTATCAAAAATAGAGGGGATCCCACTTCAATTTTTTAATTATTTAAATAAATAATTAAAAAAAACAGCTTGGGCTCCACCCTATTTTTGATAACCAGCCACGGTAAAGCAGACAGCTGTGGACTGCTATTATGAGGCTGGGAGAGCTTATGGTTATTTGGCCCCTCTCTGCCTAAAAATAGTAGCCCACAGGCACCCCAGAAGTGGCACATCCATTAGATCTGCCAATTCTGGCCTTTTGCCCGGCTCTTCCTGATTGTCCTGTTGTGGTGGCAATCGGGGTAATACTTTTGGGGTTAATGTTAGCTGTGAATTGATAGCTGGCATTAAGCCCAAGGGTTAATAACGGACATTTGTCTATCAAACACTCCCATAACTAACCCAGTAAGTATAGAGTTAAAAAAACACACAGAAAAGGAAAATAGGTTAATTAAATAAACACTCCCTTATACACCAATTTATTGAAAGAAAAAAAGACATCCTGGAAGTTCCGACGTAATTCGATGAAGTAATGTTCTATGATGCCCATCAATTCCAATAGAGCTTTGTTCTTAGAACATTCTCAGAATCAGGCTCATTAGGTCACTGATGTTCAGTGGCAGGCCCGGAATTTCTCACGCTTGAGTATCTCCATTTTGCATAGAAAAAGGAATTGAACCATTCTTATGGATCCAAACATTGGGAGTGTTGCATATCTCCCTTCTTTTATCATGAGAATGTCCTTGTTAATTCCAAAAGCGAGAGGTCAATTGCTCTCTTAAATTAACAGGAAGATTCTAGCAAACATTTTGTTTTCTAGATTAAAAAAAAACATTCTATACATATATGCATTGTTTCCAGATGAGCTTAGTTCTCCTGGCACTGTTCAGAGGCTGCCAGTTTGGCACAGTTGAGAGGTGGGATATCTCTGGATCAGTTATCTTGAGAACTGACATGTTGGAGAGATGTAAACCTCTTGGGTGTAGGAGACAGGTTGTCAGTTTTGACTATGCTAAAGACTATGACAGAGGTTTTCCTCTTACTAATGGTTGGCAGGATGACACTTCTGGAGTTGAGGTGGGGGTGAGACCGGGATGTCAGTTAACTGCACTGTTGTATGTTATTTCCATTTTTGAGATCATTACAAATTACTAAGCCTTCCACCTTTATTAAAATCCTAAAAGTTATATTTTGGAGGGAAGATATCACCAAGATAAATTCAGAAAAGAAATAGGGATCTGAAAATGCACATTTCTAATGATGTAAAAACTGCAGGCTGACCTATAGAGAGTTGCTATGTTGAAGACTTACCTGATCCCCATCTTCTTTTATGCCTCTGCTATTTGTGACTTTACCAGAATCTTTCTCAGCTAATTTCCTTAGTCGGTTCTTCCAACGTTTTGGAAGGAACAGACTGAACCAAATAAAAAGAGGAATGATTTACCTACAGAGGAGTGAAGGTGGGATCAGTAAGCAAAATTAAAGGGTTTGACTCCTTATTTCTAAAAGTTAATTTCAAATCCTAAACTTAAATGGCAGTTTTCTGTGGGTAAATAGTATTAGAAATTGGATATTGCCTTTTGCAAAGTCTTATGGGTGCTTTACACGCTGCGACATCGCTACCGATATATCATCGGGGTCACGTCGTTAGTGACACACATCCGGCGCCGGTAGCGACATCGCAGCGTGTGACACCAAGGAGCGACGATCGACGATCACAAAATCGTTCAGAAATGGTGATCGTTGACACGTCGCTCCTTTCCTTAATATCGCTGCTGCCACAGGTACGATGTTGTTCGGCGTTCCTGTGGCATCACACATCGCTATGTGTGACACCGCAGGAACGACGAACATCTCCTTACCTGCGTCCACCGGCAATGCGAAAGGAAGGAGGTGGGCGGGATGTTACGTCCCTCTCATCTCCGCCCCTCCGCTTCTATTGGCCGGCCGCTTAGTGACTCCGTAGTGACGTCGCTATGACGCCGAACTCACCTCCCCCTTGAAGGAGGGATTGTTCGGTGGTCACAGCGACATCGCTGACAAGGTATGTTCATATGATGCTGCCGTAGTGATAATGTTTGCTACGGCAGCAATCACCAAATGTTGCATGAACGACGGGGGCGGGTGCAATCGCTAGCGATGTCGCAGCATGTAAAGCACCCTTTAGATGTGATAATCAAAAAAGGTCCGTGGAGCCTCTGTTAGGAGTCTCAACACAGAAAATAGCCAGATATTTGTTATATATGTGTTGAGACTCGTAGAGCAGATTCTAATAGAGCAGAAAAAAGGGGTATAGATAACCCCACAGGGAAGAAAAGAATGGTTACTTCCCTTTTAGCAGCATGCTCTGTATCGCCTCTACGCGTTTCCCCTTTCCATGATATAAGGATCTTCAGGAGGCTGGAGGATTGCAGTTATCAAATGTGAATGTAGGAGTAATCCATGGCTGTGTGCCCTTTGTGTGTTCACTATTAATGGGTGTCTAAATTTTAAAATATATCAATAAAAGTTTAATTTTAATTAAATATCGGGTAACCAAGAGAAGTGCTTTCCTTGGTTACCCGATATTTACCTTAGTTACGCTTCCACGCGTCGCTGCTGGCTGGTCACTGGTCGCTGGTGAGATCTGCCTGTTTGACAGCTCACCAGCGACTATGTAACGACGCAGCAGCGATCCTGATAAGGTCAGATCGCTGGTCGTGATCGCTGCTGCGTTGCTATGTGTGATACCACCCTAGCCCATTAATATCAGCAAATACCGCACATGTTGGATTAATGAGTATGAGGGTCTGTAGACTAGGAAGGATTTATACTTCAGGGTATATAATACTTTCTTTTCTTTACAGTCTGAACTAAAGGATTGCAGAATAACTTTGCAGGAAACTCTAAGGTTTCTCTATGGAACAAGGCTCCCAGTTAAATTCTTTGACATTGTCTAGCTGTCATTACATGGGAAACTTTGTCCGAGGGTATTTAGAGTGTTTGAGTGTGTCAGATCAATAGCATCCCCGTGGTTGTCTGAGTGCTGGGGATGGCTAAAATATGGGAATAAATTTCATCCAAGTTAAAAAAAAATCTCAAAGTTGCAGTCCTTAAAATACCCAGATATCATGTATGATGCATTGTATCTAATGGAAGTGACATTGACTCGGGATAAATATCACCATCATCATCATCATATATTATCATACAAGAACCAGAGTATCCATCATCAATAGTGAATCATTCCATCATACAACATTAGTGAAGCTGATCATATCACAACTGAGGGGGATCAAATATATAGAAATGAGAAAAAATGGAAAAACAAAGCATTATGGAGGAATATGAAATTATAATGAGTGTATATAGAGATGAGCCGTTCAGACACAATTCAAAATTGCCGATTCGTACAGATTTTCCTGAGAAATTCGATTCGCAGAGAAGTTATTGTCGGTGAATTTATTGTTCTAAAAGACATTAATTTTTGCGAAACTTTGCGTCATGACTTTTCAAAACATTTTACGCTTATTTTCTGGGGAAAAAACACTTCGATGAACCACCCTTGTTTTATTTTTTTTTATTTACATTTAATTTCCGCAGAATTGTGTTGTATTGGTGGTTCTTGACGATGATGTCTACAATGTTCTCACTTTCCTGTACATGATTGATTTCACGCCAGAAACAGATGAATATTCCGATGACTCTGGTTATGATACACCGTGTACTTGCACAAGTCTCCTTGTTTTGTTTCATTATTATGGGACCGAACATCCACTGCCCTGACTAACGATGAGGGGTGCCTAATTAACCCCTTGATCCCCCTCCCACAGGATCCTGCTGATAGGATTTCTACGGACCTGCATAATATAATCAGAATGCAGCCGGGAGGGCGGTAGATATGAGACTCCTATTATATCCAGACATGACTTTTCTTGCTTTGCTGTATTAAGACGATATTGTTTTTTGAGATGATAATCATTCGAATAAAGTACAGAGCTGGGAGCCTTTTATGGTGATTACAGCACGGAAATGTCATTGAAAACATTTTATTTTTCACATTAAAAATATCTTAAATGTGAAAAGCTATAAAGTATGAAATAGCGTGTTCATTTTACAGCTGAAAAGCACGCACATTTTATATTGATGTGTTATGTTTCTGGAAAATGGCTTTTAATGTTACATTTCTTATTATATCCTGTAATAATTCCAGAAATGTGGAACTGTTACTATTCGTGTAAAATCTTCTTAACTTAAAGACGTTTGGTCATTAAAATATATACCGTATCACTTTGATGCAGCAGAAAAAGTCTCTGTTTGCCATAGCTACAACCAAATATTTGCATGTCCCCCCCCCCCAAGTATTTACAACGTGCCCCCCCCTGAACAGCACAGTAGTCAGAGTAGAGATCTCCCCATCAGGGGTCTATCTCGATGGGGCCATGCAGACTGGAGAGAGGAGAGCAGACAGTCAGCAGTCAGGTAGGTATCGGGGAGCTGCCTGTCAATCAGCATGACACCGACAGTGCTGTCCCGTCAAAAGAGCAGAGCGCAAGAGATGAAGTTGCTCTGTAGATGTTACGTCCCTGGAATCCACAGAATTGCAGGCAGGAGCGGCTCGTGAATGCTCCTAACCGGCAGAGATTGTTGCCTGCTAGAACAGACAGATATTGAGCAACTACCCACCTGTAAGTTTTTAGACTCATTGGGAGAAATAAGTAAAGTCCAGGTAACCTCTTTGAAAAGAAAAATTCCACTCTGCAGCCAATGTTACACTGAGTATCCAGTTCAACTTGAATAATTTGATGAAAGTTGCTTTTTAAGTTTTTGGCAGAGGAGGCGCCAGACTGAATCTTTGCCCATAGTGCAGGGAAGCCTAAATATGCCTCTGCTCCTCACCTTCAGTTTTACAGACCCTCAAACTTAATCCTCTACCCTTCTTTCACTAGGCCTCTGTAATGGGGTGGACTGGTAGCAGTGTTCCTCCCCGAAGACACCAATTGCACCTTTGAATTGTGATATGAATCATGCGCCTTTGTATATTTATTTATTTTTCATTTTACTCACTTATATAGCGCTAGTAATTTCACAGTGCTTTATAGAAAATGTATAATTTGAACTATGATGTAATGTAATGTGGAGATATGTATAATGCATAGTAATCTTTATCTGTGTAATGCATATAAGGTATAATGTAAGGTATAATGTATAAGGTAAAGCAGCATTATTGGTATAATGTATAGTGATGTAAGGTATAAGATGTATAGAGCTATTATGTAGGATGTTTGGTAAGAGAGTTCTGCCCAGCAACAGATTGTAGGGCAAGGAACAGTTAAGTGTTGGGACTAGCCCACAATGGGAAGAGTTAGCCCTCAGGGTAAGAGACAGCGTTCCTTCTAGAACTTCAGATACAACCCCGCTAGTGACTTGTACAGACATACATATCTGAAAGTTCATCAAGCCACATGTAGTGGGTGACTCATGACAACTACAATGTTGGGACCAGAGTGAGATAGCGTGATCCTTGAGTGTTTGGTTTAAGAATTGATGATAACAGTGAAGGAGCTAGACACAGACCCTCGAAACAAGTGGCCCCAAACTGAAGGAGCTGGAGTACAGACCAATGGCCAGACCCCTTAGCCACCTCAAGGTATCAGGTTATCCTCACTTGTGTGTGACTGTAGTTGACCTTTATGGGCGAGACCTTCACAAGCAACTGCGAGTGAAAGGCTCTTTTCCTACACTGTGGCATATGCCTTCCCCCTCTTCTATGGGGAGAAGAGACCTTCATCTTCAAGCATCTGGTAGCATAAAACTCCAATCCTGCTGTAGTGGCAGACCACCTGGACCCTTTCTGCTTTGAGGGAAGGAGATTTGGATCCACTGAAAGGGAAGGTGACTGTCACAGGCTGTACTGTTGTGTTGGGCTGGTGGAACGCCTTCGACCAGAAAGATCTGGAACAACCCAGTGGGAACTAAAACTGTGTCTGATGTTATGCTGTGGAACAGGAACTGTACTAACGTTATGTGCCCGGTATCTCACTTGTGAAGTTTTAAGTCAGTAACTGTGGAACTGATATGTAAAGAACAGCTGTTTGAAACAAACTCATGGTCTCCATGTCAGCCTAAACTGTTAGTTGGTCCTGGGCAGCCAAAACCAACGGTGACATGCGGTCTGCAGAAAGATATGGCCTACACCACACAAGTCCACGTACCAAGTCAGGACCAAAGTTTTAATGTAGCTTGCCGACATCCCTTCCCCCACGACTATCACCCCTTGTCACACTACACCTGTACAATGTGAGTGCACTTTCGAATTGATGGCCAGCATTATGCAGGGAAAATTCCTAATTTTGTAGTTGCTGCTGTGTGGGGGGTCTTCTCTTGGTGCATAGGTTGTTGCCTTTCCCTGCTCCATTTCTAGTGCCCATGTACCCCCCTGCCTTGTGCATATAGGCAATCTTGTGGCAATGTTAGCACAGTGAAAGTGTTTGGGTGGCAGTCCCAGTGTACTTCAATGGAAGTGGAATGTCAGCTTGCTGCTCTCCAGGAAGGTGGCGTGCTCGTTAGTGGATAGAAAAAGGTGGGAAGTACTTTTTACAAAAGATTATCTCCCATATAAATTATTTCAGGTGGCAACCCCTGAATTATCTTGCCCCATTGCAACTGAGACTACTGCAGCCTCTATAGTCATTACACTACCGCTACTTGTGGTTGTAAGTCGAAAAATTCTACCTTTTTATAAAGAAATTATCAGGGAACACTGAATACTGCTCTAAAGAAGCTGGGTAAAAAAAGGTTACAAATGTTTAAAGGCTGCCGTCAGTTCCAGGCTTCTGGTTCAGGGGACCTCATTGATTAAAGCCGAGTTCAGATGGCCATGCTAAGAATCAGCTCAGTCACGGCAGCAAATTGCAGATGTGACAGGCTCCGCGTGTAGGAGCTACCTGCTGTTTACTTGTACTAGTCTGGTGAGTATGCGCCGCCCCTGCAGCAGTCGAACTGCTCGGATCTGGGGTTGCTGTGGCTCGAACGTCTCTGGACCTAGGGGCTTGTGGCCACTCAAATGTAAAGGGAGTATTTACAGGGGAAAAATGGTCGTGACGCCACCTGCAGGTTGCGGTAAGGGGAGTACTGCCGCTTCCGAAGGGAGTACCGGGGCAGATGGTGTGGGGGCAGCAAGGTGTTAGTCCTTCTGCAGGTAGGGAAGGCCCCAGATGGTGGGAGGTAAAGAGGTTTGGTGATCGGGTGGCTCAGCCTTGGGAAAGCAGGATGCAGGGGTCAGGTTACTCACTGAGGTAGTCTTGGTGCTGGATTAGGTGGAATAAGCAGGCACTCACACAGATGGTAAACCAAAGTCTCTAGGTACCGCAGTCTTTGCGGGTGGGGGGGGGAGCTCGTCCAGGTCCCGCTCCCAACAGTGTCACTTGGTAAGTCCGGAGCCCTGCCTCTGTGCACAAATTGATTGGCCGTTGTAGCCCCTCGGCTTGAAGTTTTTGGGGCCCCGCTACCCGTGTGTATGGCAGCTGTGCTCTTGATGGCTGGCACTTGGGATTTTAGTGGGTTGTGTGCTTTGGAGAACCCTATCCCCCGCGTTGTACTGATGCCTTCAATCTCTGAGCTCTTGGGGAAAGTTCATAAAGAGACTATCCTCCACAGGTTAATTATCAAGGCGCCTGAAGCTCTTCCCTGATCTAGGGTCCTGTACCCCGCTGTGCTCGATACCGGTGAGTTCTTTTGGGGTCTTGATGCCGACAGTCCTCCTAGACTATATCCGTCACACCCTCTCCAATGTCACTGCCACCGGTCCCTGACTCCTGTGGTTCCGGACCATCGTCTGTGATCCAACCTGTCGCCTCCCTGGGAGCTACAACTTCCCAGCTCCTCAATCTTTGAGGGCCAATTCTCAACTCTCTTGTCTCCCATTCCACCAGTCTGCCTGACCCCTAGGGCGGTGGCCCTGCTCCAACTTGACCAACCCACTGGTGTGTCTGTACAGGTCATGGTGTGAGGTGTGGTTGGGATTTGTAGTGTGGATGTTATTAACACCGTTGTTGGGAACCTGGAACCATGGTGGGTAGGCCCTGCACCCTGGGTGACAGGATGCAGTTCCCTGTAGAGCCCTGATGCATTCAAGGGCGCTACATTCCCCCTTGGTTAAACATAGCTTGTCCCCGAGCTACAGAGCACCTAGAGTTTTATTAAGCAGGAACTAGAAAAGATAACAGGTTAAATACTGTTCCCACACAGGGGAGGCAATACACTTTGAAACATTACAGACTCACAGAGTTTAGCTTGAGAACAACGGGGAACGCTACCGGTTGTACTGGTAGCTGGTAGCTCAGCCTACTCTGCTGCAGCTCCTTCCTGCGACAGTCCATTCCCATTGTGCCTTTCCTTTCAACCCGCCACCCAAAACACCTGGACCCTGGTGCCACCGCTAGCCATGGTGTCTCACCACCCCGAGTTCCTTGCAGTGTCCGTGGTGACAAGGTTGAAAACCCTGATGGTTCAGGGGACGACTCTGGTAAGCCTTTTGATTTCTCTGGTAGTAACTACTCCTGCACCATCCTCCACCGAGAGTCTCTGGTACCACCTCCTAGTGGCACACCATCTGGGACCCTGATGGCCTTTTTATCTTTAACAAGGCAATATAAAAAGGTTCAACAAGGATGACACAACACTCTTTTTTTTAACCATTAGCTTCATTGCCGCCCTCCACCAAGGAACCTGGGACCATCTTGCGTCACCCAGGTCCTGATGTCCCTTCTCACTTAAACGGAACACTGTAGAAGAGTTCAACAAGAGCGACAAGTCCCATACTCAACATTTAAACTTCAAACTTCTTTTAAGCCATCACTGCTGCTGAAAGCCGGTTCCGGCTCCCTGGTGTCGGCCATTCCCCGGACATACTCGTGCAAAATGTCCTGGTAGGCCGCAGTGGCAACAAATTGGCACCAGAACATTAATGGTGTCAGCCGGAGGCTCCTCATCTGATGTAGACTCTTCTTCACACTCCATCACCAGCACCTCTGGCACCGAACGTACTGACAGGGAGACACGGTAACCATTCCCCCCAAAGCGCGGAGCCAGGCTGCTTCTGGTGTACTAGAGCCTGAGTCCATCTCTTCCTCTAGCTCCTTCTCTGCAGCGTTGGACAAATGAACCGGCTGTTCCGCAGCCGGGATAGCAGCGGCTGGGTGCTCCGTACCGAGGTACGGGCCCGGTAATGCGGCCAGGTCTGGTCTGGCTGTGGACGGGACCGGAGGCGTTGCGGCCTGGTCTGGTCTGGCCATGGATGGTACCGGAGGCGTTGCGGCCTGCTCGTCTTCCGCTAGGGGCTGGAGGTTCCGCTGCCGATGTCAGGGTTAATGGCTCGGCTGTAGCTGCAGCAGAGGGTGGAGGAGGTGGCATGGCTACTGCAGTGGCCGGGGGAAGACCGGATTCCATGGCTGGGTAGGCCGGATCAACCGGAACTGGGTTACTGCTTACCCGCTCCACACGCAGGGCATCCGCTTCACGGGCCTGCACTGCCACGCTCCTCATCTCGACTCTCCAGTCATTCATCAGGAACAGGAACTGCATCCGCATCCTCCTGCAGAGTCTCTCCGTCTCCTCTTCAATCCAGGTAGCTGTCCCGGGAACATCACGTTCTGATGACCAGTCCCTTGGCGCCGACCTCTTGCTGCAAGTTCCAGGAACTTATGAGCAGAGTCCTGGCGTCCCTGCGCCCACCTCCGCTCTAAACATCCTGTCACACCCCCCCCTTGGTTCTCATCACCAATCTCTCTGGACGAGGGGCGGGGCCTTAGCTTCATGCTCTTTTGCTGGGGATGATGGTGCAGTTGTTGTTTTTGGCGGCAAGATATGGCGGATAAGATGGCGGCAAGATAATTTTACAGTCACTTTTCAGATTTGGACAGTTCTGTAAGGCGTACGTCACCTGGGTTGGCGGGCCCAGTTCTTATCCTGTTCGTGACACCATGAATTTGAGGTGTGCCGCCCTTACAGCAGTCGAACTGCTCGGATCCGGGGTTGCTGTGGCTTGAGGGTCTCCAGACACGGGGGCTTGTGGCCACTCAAATGTAAAGAGAGTATTTACAGGGGATAAATGTTCGTGACGCCACCTGCGGGTTGCGATAAGGGGAGTACCGCCGCTGCCGAAGGGAGTACCGGGGCAGATGGTGTGAGGGCAGCAAGGTGTCAGTCCTTCCGCAGGTAGGGAAGGCCCCGGATGGTGGGGGGTAAAGAGGTTTGGTGATCGGGTGGCTCAGCCTTGGAAAAGCAGGATGCAGGGGTCAGGTTACTCACTGCGGTAATCTTGGTGCTGGATTAGGTGGAATAAGCAGGCACTCACACAGATGGTAAACCAAAGTCTCTAGGTACTGCAGTCTCTGCGGAGAGGGAGCTTGTCCAGGTCCCGCTCCCAAGAGTGTCACTTGGTAAGTCTGGAGCCCTGCCTCCGTGCACAAATTGATTGGCCATTCTGGCCCCTCGGCATGAAGCGTTTGAGGCCCCGCTACCCGTGTGTATGGCAGCTGTACTCTTGATGGCTGGCACTAGGGATTTTAGTGGGTTGTGTGCTTTGGAGAACCCGATCCCCCACGTTGTGCTGATGCCTTCAATCTCTGAGCTCTTGGGGAAAGTTTATAAAGAGAATATCCTCCACAGCTTAATTATCAAGGCGCCTGAAGCTCTTCCCTGATCTAGGGTCCTGTACCTCGCTGTGCTCGATACCAGTCACTTCTTTTGGGGTCTTAATGCCGACAGTCCTCCTAGACTATGTCCATCGCACACTCTCCAATGTCACTGCCACCGGTCCCCGACTCCTGTGGTCCCAGACCACCGTCTGCGATCCAACCTGTCACCTCCCTGGGAGCTACAACTAACCAGCTCCTCACTCTTTGAGGGCCAACTCTCAACTCTCTAGTCTCCGATCCCACCAGTCTGCCTGACCCCTAGGTGGGTGGCCCTGCTCCAACTTGACCAACACACTGGTGTGTCTGTACAGGTCATGGTGTGAGGTGTGGTTGGGATTTCTAGTGCGGATGTTAATGACACCGTTGTTGGGAACCTGGAACCATGATGGGTAGGCCCTGCACCCTGGGTGACAGGATGCAGATCCCTGTAGCACCCTGATGTATTCAGGGGCGCTACAAGCACATTGGACCAAAATAGTGTATGCTGCAATTTTTTCCACCCGGACCTTTGGTCCATGTGTACAAATTGGCCATGTGCACTGGCACATTGTCTATAATGGATATGTGCGCTCTCCATTTGTGGTCCAAGGTTCTCAGAGCCGTATAATATGCTTTACTGAACATGACCTAAGCCATACATAACATATGAAAGAGTGTATGTACCTGTGAGAGTAGCCGTCTGTCACTCCTGATAAGATCTCTCTTTACTGTAGAGGTGCTAGTCAATGTCTTTTGCTGATGAAATAGAAGAGGCTTCTGCAGGAAGTTAACTCCGAGCAAAGTGACATTTTCCATTCATTTCCACAGTGATGAAGCTTTCAGAATTTGTCGAGCTGGCAGATAAATATTCTGTACTTGGCATATCCCGCTAATCTGATGATTAGTTCATAAAAGGAAAATTCTGAGGTACGTGAAACGGTTCACAAAGCGGCCAGGACAGGGAGATTGGATTGCTGGCAGCAATAAGAAAGAAACACTTTTATGTTTAGCACAAATAAAATGTATGATGGCGCTGGCAAAACAGGGTGAAAGGCCAAATCTGGATTCAGTTCATATACCGCTGCATTTTACTCTAAAGATTGAGTGTTTTCAAGGATAGCGTATAACTACATTACACTTCACTACTTGAAGAACATACTCCTTTGAGGATATGTACACATGGGGTTCTTTTGCTGCATTTATTGAGCAGAGACTGAGCAGAAACTCAAAGTTTTGAGTTTCCATATTTGGAGGAAGATTTGGAGAGTTTCTGCTCTAAAAATTCATGAACAACTTATGCGGGCATCACACGATACGATCTATCGTGCGATCGCATGAGCGATCGTACCCGCCCCCGTCGTTTGTGCGTCACGGGCAATTAGTTGCCCATGGCGCACAAAGTCGTTAAACCGCCGTCACACGCACTTACCTGCTGAGTGAAGGGGAGGGACGTTCGGCGTCACAGCGACGTCACACAGCGGCCGGCCAATAGAAGCGGAGGGGCGGAGATGAGCGGACGTAAACATCCCGCCCACCTCCTTCCTTCAGCATTTCCGGCGGCCGCAGGTAAGCTGCAGTTCATCGTTCCCGGGGTGTCACACGGAGTGATGTGTGCTACCCCGGGTATGATGAACAACCGGCGCAAAGAAGAATAAACGTTTTTTAAAAAATAAACTACGTGTAAACGATATATGATTTTTAACCGATTTGCGATCGTTCTGAGACGCTCGTAGGTGTCACATGAAACGACGTCGCAAACGATGCCGGATGTGCGTCACAAAAAACGTGACCCCGACGACATATTGCACGATAGATCGTCTCGTGTGACGCCCGCATTAGTGTGAACACACCATTACTATACTGTCTATACACACTACAGGGAATGTCTTTAGTTTGGTATCCAAAGTCAGTTTTCTTTACTGCGTTGGCTATTAACAACATAAATAAATAAGCAGTTTTCTTCTTCATATATTTTAAGGCTGAAAAACACAAATCCATCCAGTTCAATTTATAATTTCCAACAAAATTTACAAAACTTTTTTTAGGGACCACATCACATTTGAAGTGACTTTGAGGTGACACAGGTGACAGAAAATACCCTAGAGAGACACAATTCTAAAAACTGTACCCCTGAAACTGCTCTAAGCCACATCCAAGAATTTTTTAAACCCTTCCGGTGCTTCAGAGGAACTAAAGCAAAGTGGAAGTAAAATTTAAAATGTTACTTTTTCCCACAAAAATGTTAGTTTAGCCATAACATTTTTCATTTTCACAAGGGTAACAATTAAAAATACACCCTACAATTTGTTGTACAATTTCTCCTGAGCACACTGATACTACATATGGGGTGGAAATCTATTGTTTGGGTGCACAGCTGGGCTCTGAAAGGAATTAGCATTGTTGGAATTTTAGAGTTCAAAATTGTCAGAAATAGATAGCGGATGCCAAGTCACGTTTGGAAAGACCCTGATGTGCCTAAACAGTGGAGTTTCCCCACAAGTGACCCCATTTTGGAAACTAGATCCCTGAAGGAATTTATCTTGATGTTTGGTGAGCACCTTGAATCCCCAGGTGCTTCACAGAATTTTATAACGTTATGCTGTGAAAATAAAAAAACATTTTTACCACAAAATTGTTACTTCAACCTGATAGCCTTTTTTCATGAGGTCAGCAGGAGAAAATACAACATACAATTTATTGTGCAATATCTCCAGAGTACGCCAGTAGCCCATATGTGGTCAAAAACTACTTTTGAGGCACAGTGCAAAAGTTAAGAAGGTAAGGAATACTATATTTGAGATCAGATTTAGTTGGAATGGTTTGCATGTTGGCAAAGCCCCTGAAATGCTTAAACAGTGGCGCCCCCCACAAGTGACTTTTTTGGAAATTAGACCTTTCAAGGAATTTATCCAGATGTTTTGTGAACACCTGGAATCCCCAGGCGCTTTACAGAATTTTATAACGTTGAGCTGTGAAAATGAAAAAATATATTTTTAACCTGAAAAATGTTGCTTTAACCGCAATTTAAAGCAAATTCAATAAGGTAATAGGAGATAATGGACCATACAATATGTTGTCCAATTTCTCCTGAGTACAGCAATACCCCATATGTGGTTAAAAACATATTTTGAGGCACAGTACAAAGTGGAGAAGGGAAGGAGCGCCATATTGGAGTGCAGATTTAGTTGGAATGGTTTGCGGGTGTCATGTCACATTGGCAAAGCCCTGAGGTGCCAGTATAGCAGAAATCTGCCAGAAGTGGCCACATTTTACAAACGGCACCTATCAATGTATTCATCCATCGGCACAGTGAGAATATTGACACCACAGGTGTGTCACTAAATTTTATACTATTGGGGGTAAACAAAAAATAATTACATTTTTGCCATTAAAATGTTTAAACCCCATATTTCAAATTTTCACAGTGGGAATAGGTAAAAAAAGCCCCATAATGTGTTACAAAATTGCTCCTGAACGTGGCAATACCCCACATGTGACTGTACAGTACTGCTTGGCTGCACCACAGCGGTTCCATTTGCAGAGCCCCTAAGTGCCAGAACAGAAGAAATCCCCTCAAGTGACCACATTTTGGAAATTACACCCTTCTGTGAATTTGTCTATGGGTGTAGTGACGATATAGTCTCTGGAGAACACCCATTTTGTCAAACATAGTGCATGTTGCAAAATTAAAAATGGAAAATAAGTCATTGTTGTGCCTACCTCATTGTAGTGCCTGTACATTGTGCCCAGTCTCTTCACTACAACAATGCCAAACATGTGGACTTTAACTGTGGTTTAGGCACATTCTGGGGCTCTAAAGGGAGTAGAACATTTTGACCTGGAAGCACAGATTTTGCTGGATTTCTTTTTTGAGGAGGAGGGGAACCATAGTGTTCTTACTGAGCCTTCGTGCTACCAGTAATGTGGAAGCACCCTATATTTCCATTAACCGATCACCGATCTGAGTGGGTATTGTGTTTTTGTGGGTTGAATTGAATGTTATTTAGTGGTGATTTGGACACAGAACATTTTGGATCAGTTCACATTTATCCTGTGCTCTATCTGAGCACTTACATTGGGGGTTGCCATCTACATCTCAGAAATACATGATTCAGGTGAAAGCCAAAACGGATCCATTCACTAATGAGGCAACAGAGTTACTGTGGACACTGTTTGGCCTTTGTTCAGCGGTGTCCATCTTTTTAAAAGTAAACAAAACTGTTGATGACTGCACTTTTGTACATGTTTAAAAAGAAGCATAAAAAGATTGACCCCACCGTGACGTGAGACGTGAGGTCAAAATGACTTCTTCTGTCCTATTACAGTAATTTGCCGTTTAGACTTTGGTCTGAATCACATTGTTCAGAGATTTAGGGTATGGGCCCACAATCTGCACAAGCTGTGTCCTGGACTGTGTTCTGGACTGTGTCTCCTGCTGAGACGCAAGTGTTTTCCACAGGAGACCACAGCTGCCCGTGCCCACAATCAGGGTTTGGGGCGCTGTGGACTTTTTCTCTATTTTCCCTGCGGGAAACACTCGCGTCTCCTCAATCATATATTGACATGTTGCGGCTCTGGAAGATGTGCCACATGTCAATGTATGCTGCCGAGAAAAGAAGCACAGTGGGCATGAGATTTCTAAAAATGGAATCCAATGTGCTTGTACTGTACAATGCAGCATTTTGGACGAAGTGAAAACACACTGCATTCAACACGCTGCTATCCCTGATTGTAAACATGCACTCTAACAAGTAATCCCTGATGTAAACGCTCAGCGTAGAGTGCAAGATAAATATGAGCTGCACCATACTGCGATCTTTGAGAGGTAGAATGAACAATTCAGTATTGGTTGAAGAATTGGCTTTACTTCATAGTTTCATAGTGTTAAGGTAGACTTAAGGGGGCTTTACACGCAGCGACATCGCTAGTGATGTCGCTTGTGAAAGCACCCGCACCTGTCGTTTGTGCATCATGGGAAAATCGCTGCCCGTGGCGCACAATATCGCTAATACCCGTCACATGTACTTACCTTCCTAGCGACGTCGCTGTGGGTGGTGAACAACCTCTTCGTTAAGGGGGAGGTTCGTTCGCCGTCACGGCGGCGTCACACAGCCGCCGACCAATAAAAGTGGAGGGGCGGAGAGCAGCCGCATTAACGACATCCAGGAGGTCATTGGAGTTCCCAATGAACTCTGATGACATCCTGATGACACTCCCGTGACACCTGGGTTACAGCGAGTGTCACTACGGTGACTTCACGGGTTCATCAGATTTCATTGGGAATTCTGATAACCTCCTGGACGTCACTGCACACACACTGATTGCTTGCTGAATACTCACCTGTCACCGGCGATGGCAATGCCGTCCTCCAGGATTCTGTACCTGGCGCTGTCACTGGCAATGCGGCCCCCCGATGCTCTGGCTTCCAGGTCCTCAACACACAAACACACACACACACACACACCTGGATACTCACCTGTCCCCAGCGATCCTCAGCACTGAAGTCCCCGCGATGCTCCGACTTCCAGCTCCTCACTGGAGTGAATATTCAGTGAGTATAATGAGTGGCAGTCAGAAGCGGTAGGCAACAGAGCCAAAGAAAACAGCGCTGGATACACATGAATATAGAAAATCTTTTTATTTAAAAGACCCGTGTTTTCTCATGTACTTCTGACACTGATGTCACACGGATCACATCAGTGTGCGATCCATGTGACACCCGTGCTGCCGGAGAAAAAACGGGTATGTCTCCGTGTGTGCATGCGGGGCCATGAGGGGTCACACACGTGTGAGTAACAGTATAGAATAACATGGGTATGTGTTACATAGGTGCTAAAAATGGATGTCACACGTACCTGAAACACGGATGTCTGCAACCGGCCTAATATGGAGGGAAAGATGCAACAAAGGAAGGGACTCGACATATAACGTAAATATACGTGATATTTCGTGAATGAGTTAATGCCTTTTATATCCTTGTGTCGGTGTAAGCAGAAGTAGGTAAGGATGAGTAATCAATCACTAACTTATCATCAAGAGATTATCAGTAGAGAACTAGTATACCTGCTGTCATGTAGTCCAACCATGCCAGCTCCACTGATAGGCAGCTTTCTGTCTATGCACAGTGTACAGAAAAAAGTTACCAATCAGCAGTGTGGGCGGGGTTATACAGGGCTCAGCATTCAGAGATCTGGTAGATCTATAGCAGTTAAACAGTAACAAAAACCCAGTAACAGGTTCCCTTTAAGGGCGGCTTTGCACGTTGCAACATCGCACATGCGATGTCGGTGGGGTCAAAGCGAAAGTGACGCACTTCCGGTGTCACTTTCGACATCGTTGTGTGTTAATTCTAGATGATACGATTAATGAGCACAAAAGCGTCGTTATCGTATCATCGGTGCAGGCTCCGACTTTTCTTTTTTACGATGCTGTTCCTCGTTCCTGCGGCAGCACACATCACTGTGTGTGAAGCCGCTGGAGCGAGGAACTTCACCTTACCTGCCGCCGGCGGCTCTACGGAAGGAAGGAGGTGGGCGGGATGTTTACATCCTGCTCATCTCCGCCCCTCCGCCGCTATTGGCCGCCTGCCGTGTGACGTCGCTATGACGCCGCACGACCCGCCCCCTTAGGAAGGAGGCGGGTCGCCGGCCAGAGCGACGGTCGCAGGGCAGGTGAGTGCATGTGAAGCTGGCGTAGCGATAATGTTCGCTACGCCAGCTATCACAAGATATCGTACCTGCGACGGAGGCGGGGACTATCGCGTGCGACATCGCAGCATCAGCTTGCGATGTCGCAACGTGCAAAGCCCGCCTTAGGCTTTCATCAAGTTTTTTTATGGTACATTTATTTGTACACTGAATTTTTGTGTTATTTGGGGACTATATGGTGGTTTTAATCAAGCACTTTATGGTCCATGTATTTTTACACTATAAGGGCTCATTTACACATCAGTGATTCCGGTACATGCTGTATGTCGCCGTTTTTATACATACCGGAATCACTGACATACATAGATGCATTAAAATCAATGGGAATGCTCATACATCAGTGATTTCTCAGGGACCGTGTGTCTGCGTTGGGCACACACGTGTTCATTTGTTCCGCATGGAGACAAGTCCGTTTTTCTCCGGCACCACTAATGTCACATGGACCACACAGTGGTGTGATCCATGTGACACATACTAGTGAAAACACGTGCTGGTGAAATAAAATTATTTTCTAAACTCACCTGTCTTCAGCGCTGCTGTCTCCTTCTTCCAGGCCGGCTAATTATGTTCATGCTAATTCACTGCACCGCAACCCGGAAGTAACTGCAGAGGTGAGACAGCAGAGTCAGAGACATCATCATTCCGGACAACAGCACCTGGAACAGGTGAGTATAAACTTCCTGCTCTCTGTGTGCTATCATGGATAGCACACGGAGAACACACGTGTGCCAAAATCACAGCACACAGAGGGACACATGCACCTTTAACCTGTCAGTGAAAAACATGTGTTTTTCCCTGACGTGTGAAAGAGGCCTAAGAGGGCACTAAAAGGAGTTACTGCACAGAGCTCGGCTCTGGTTTTACTTTTGCTTTTTTATAGGCTGAAGATTATGTAGATTTGCAATTAGTAAAAAAGAAGCTCTTGAAACTCATCCTGTCCATCTTGATTGGAAGATTTTCTGAGGATATTGAATTCTATGAGATGGTTTGATGCAATTAGAACCTTTTTTGGGTCTTTGATTTTTGTCTTTAAGTCATTTGTAGTCTATTACTCATCGCTGAAAGACATCGGGCAAGTTGAACTGCAGATGATTTGGCATTTTCAGGATTTAAATTGCTCATAAGTTTCCAATATTCCCAGTGTATAAGAAATAAGACCTGGCTAATGTAATTATTGCGCCTAATTATTCACGGTAATCTTTTAGTAGGATGAAAATGAATATTAGGTGCAATGCAGAGTCCTCATTACCAGAAGATCCTGCTGTTATTAAGTTCATGTGACATTCTTGGAAAAATAATTCACATATCTTTAATTAATTAAGATGATTTTGATGTTCTCTTGATTTGCATTTGAAGGCATTCACCTTCAGGGAATGTTGAACGGTAATTTTGACTTAACTGTTTGTGCTGCAACGTTTCTGTATCAGAGTCAATGTTATGGGATCAGGACACATATTGAACCTTAAGGCTTTGTGTCCAAGTTATGTTTTTTCTCGTTTTTTTCGGTTGCGGTTTTGGTCACAAAACTGCTTGCATTTCCTTCTCCAGCAAAGTCTATGAGATTTCATTTTTGCTGTGCACACGTTGCAGTTTTTTTTAGCTACATTTTTGTGGTGACCACAAAAATGCAGCATGCAATTCCTTTTTGCGTTTTGTTTCTGCGTTTTGGACGACTGGCAAATCAATCCCCCTCTGACTCTGGGTTGGCGGAGGATTGATACCTTGTATCTGGCCAGATGCCCGGGACCAAAATCTGGCGCAAAGGGGTAGGAGCAAATGCTTTATACTCACCGATCACTGATGCAACTGTCACACTGCTCTCGTGGCCTCTCATTTTTCTTCCCAGGCCACTCATTGCGCTCATACATATTCAAGCTCTCTCAGCCACGGGCAGCTGTGATTGGTTGCAGTCCGATGAGCCCCCACGCTGAGTAACAGCGTGTCTGAGGCTTCCAATCAGACACTGGTGAGCGGGTCTATATTGTACAGTAAAATAAATAAATAAAAAAATTGGCGTAGGGTCCCCCGTATTATGATACCAGCACAGATAAAGTCCCACAGCTGGGGGCTGGTATTCTCAGGCTGGGGATACCCATGGTTATTGGGTGCCCCCCAGCCTAAACATATCAGCCAGCAGCCGTCCAGAATTGCCACATCCATTAGTTGCGACAGTCCCAGCACTTTACCTGTCTTTTCCCAATTGTCCTGGTGTGGTGGCAATTGGCGTAATGAGGGAGTTAATGCAGCCCATGGCAGCCACTAAGTACTAGATTAGTGATGGCAGGCATCTGAGACCCCCCCATTACTAATCTATATGTGAAAGTAAATAAACACAAACACCGTAAAAATCCTTTAGGGTATGTTCACACAGGGCTTTTTTGGTAAGTTTTCGCTGCGTTTTTTAGCTGCAGATTTGCCTTGGGTTTTATGCATATCCATGCTAATAAAACGCTGCTTTTTTAAAGTACCAGTAAAGTCTATAAGATTTCTGAAATCTCATACACACACATACACACACATACACACACACACACACACACACACACACACACATACACATACACACACACCTGCAGATTTTTTCCTGACTATTTTGTCAAAGACCTGCATTTGTGCTGCAGATTTCAAAGAATGAGCATGTCAATACTTTGCAGCATTTTTTCAACGTTATTTCATTGATACAACCCATTTTGTAGAAAAAACGGACCAAAACACCACTAAAAAATGCACCAAAAACGCACCAAAAACACAGATGTGTCAGAGGAGATTTCCTGCCACAAGAACAGGTTTTGGTCAGGAAAAAAAACTTACCAAAAAGCCATGTGTGAACATAGCCTTATTTCAAATAAAAGACAAAAAAGCACCCTCTTTCATCATTTTATTAACCTCCCCAAACACCCCTGCAGATCCGACATAATCCGTACGAGGTCCCACGACGCTTCCACCACTGCTACATCTGACGCTCACAGCAAGCGCCAATAAACCTATCAGAAGCTTCCAAAGACATGACATCATCATATGGGCTGTCCCATATTTTTTAAAGGCATAGTACTCTTCGTGTATGTAAACTTTTGACTTTGCAGAAAGTAATAAAAATGCCTTAAAGCATTCTCTCTCTCATTATTCTGGCATTTGGAAAATATAAATAATTTTGGTTCCTAATTGACCTAACACGGGAAAGGTTTATTCTGATTTCATGTCAGATAGTGAGAAAAACATGCAGATGTGTCTTTATAGAGAGCGGAGGGAAACTTCTGGTTTCAACTGCCTTTAACATCTAAACATATGCAGATGAATGCACTAACCTATCACTTTCTCACACAGCGGGTGGAAATTATTGATACTGGCTTTTTCTTTTACTTGACATTAAAATCTTTTCCCCTCATTCATCTGTTGCCTATAATGAGTCACAATAGGAGGAGACGTACGGTGGGCTGACGTATCAGCGCGTCCTCTGTTAGATCAATGTTCATGGATTTATGCACGGCAGCATAGACAGCAAATATCCTTTTAATCGCTCCTTCATTTCCCATCTTTGTGGCCATCAACCCTGGCAGTCTCTTTACATTTCCCTGTTGGGGGTGTCACAGGGGCCGGATTCTGCTCTTCGCTGATAACAGCCGCTCCATTGTCTAGCAGCAGAGCGTGTTTTTATGAATGGTAAATCGATTGTCCTTCACAAGCTGCTTGAGAAAGACATTTGCAAGAGTAGGAGATATTATACCTGAGCGGCACTAACCAATCACAGCTCGCATCCTGAACTTTTCTTTCAAAGGGACAAAACAGTTGTTAACAAATAAAGATTATTTAGTATTTAGAAAAGTTGTACAACCTGTGTTGTGTTCTATTCTGTGACAATTTTCCAATGATGGGAATATTCTTTTCCACATTCAAAGGTCAAACATTCATCCTCACCTAATACGTCTTGCACATCATTGGGTTTTTGCTAACTAATCTGAGAGCAGCATAATGTAGGGGCAGTAATCCTGATTCCAGCGACATCACTTACTGGGCTGCTTAGTATAGATTTGATGAAATCACTATTTTAACAGCAGATTACACGAGAGGACTACTAAACCCTCTGCCAGGTAGTCCAACCACCAGGGTGTGGAGTCGGTAAGCTAAACCACTGATTCCTCAATTTCCCTGACTCAGACTCCACAACTCCAACCTTTCTCATACATGGCTCATGTTTGTGATAAATTTACTGTAGTAAAATGGTAACATCAGACATTTAAGCATTTTTATGATACAATAATCAAGATATTTAGATAGAACATAAAATATATTTATTGGAATACAACTTTAAAACACAAAAAACTTTAATAAATTGTAAATATCAAATACACTATGAGATAAGTGGGGAAAAAACAGTTTACAACAAAAATGTACGGAATAACATTTGTGCAGTGTATGAATTTGTTTTGAGAAATAATATCACCTCCATCAGATCCTCCTTCATTGATGACCTCAAATCTGACCTCATTATTTTAAGGCTAGAGAACAACCTCTCTACACTAACTTGGGTTGGTGGCAAAGCAGTGACCACATGGGCAACATCTCTAACAATTTCCGGGTATAAAGGAATTGCCTTATGCACAGTCAGTTTTGATGAATGGTTGAATTCTTCCACTACTTTGAGAGCAAATGAAAAATGTTGCTGATATATGGTCAATCTGTTTGCTATGGGAGTGTAATCTTTTTTCCCTGTGTCAGCACTTTGCCTGCTTCATGTAGTCCAAATACTTTTCAAAACTACACTCCTCTATTGATATAGAATCATATGTGTCGCAATGTGTATTACACTCCGTGTATGTATATTATGTCATGTCCTGTAAAAGATTTGTTAAGATGCCATTCCCCCCTTTTTTTTTGTCCTATACCTTGTTATGACTTAAAAAATTTAAATAAAGAATTTATAAAAAAAAAAAAATTACACTCCTCAACTGGAGAGGCTGAAGATATGGCAGCAGTAGCACTGGATGACCCAACTCCTCACCTGATGAATCTGAAGATATGGCAGCAGTAACACTGGATGACCAAACTCCTCATCTGGTGAGGCTGAAGATATGGCAGCAGTAAGCCTGGATGACAAAACTCCTCATCTGATGAGGCTGAAGATATGGCAGCAGTAGAACTGTATAACTCCTCTTGCTCTTGACCATCTTGTCCCCACTTATCCTAACCACTACCTGTCAGGGTGTCTCTTCATTTAGTAAGCTGTTGATCATCCAGCAATATACAATGACACGAGCCCACATAAACAGTTGCCAGAAAAATATTATTTTCTAATAGCAGTCTTTCTCTCCATTTCACTGAAGCCACAATGCCATCTGCGATTAAACCTCCTCTTTGGAAAAGGCAGAACAGGCAAGTTCTTCCACTTCTTTATGCAAAAGAGTTACGGTAAATCGTCAGCTTGTAATTTGTTAGTCATCGTAAATGGGTGATGAAGCAATTTTGTGTCCATTGACCTTCATTTAGTGTTACCTGAGGGTTGGCAATGTCTAAAAGAAAAAGTTTCAGCTCAAGCAATTGCTCAATGATTAAAGAAGTGCTGCCCCAACACTAGCAGACACTATAACAGCTTTTAAAAAAAAGCTGGATGATTTCCTCAGTACACACAACATTGTTGGTAATAAGTGACTTAAGGCCGCTTTACACGCTGTGATATCGTTACCGATACTGCTAGCGCGTGTACCCGCCCCCATCGTTTGTTCGTCACGGGCAAATCGCTGCCCGTGGCGCACAAAATCGCGCTGACCCGTCACGCTACTTACCTGCCTAGCGACGTCGCTGTGACCGGCGTACTGCCTCCTTTCTAGGGAGGGGCGGTTTGTTCGGCGTCACAGTGACGTCATTAGCGGCCGCGCAATCAAAGCGGATGGGCGGAGATGAGCGGGACGAACATCCCGCCCACCTCCTTCCTTCCGCATTGCTGGCGGGATGCAGGTAAGGAGAGGTTCCTCGTTCCTGCGGTGTCATACATAGCGATGTGTGCTGCCGCAGGAACGACGAACTACATCGCTGCTGCAGCAGCAACGATAATTGAGATTAGGGGGGATGTCACCGATTAGCGATTTTGAATGTTTTTGCAATGATTCAAAATCGCTAATAGGTGTCACACGCAACAACATCGCTATCGCGGCCAGCTGTGCCTCACAAAATCCGTTTCTCCACCGACATCGCTTTAGCGATGTCGTAGCGTGTAAAGCGGCCTTTCAGGGACAAAATGTAGAATTGGTGGAGGAAGGTTGAACCAGATGGACTTAGGTATTTTTTCATCCTACTGTATGTAACTATGTAACTATGTAACAAGTGGCTTGATTGACAATTGCCTCTGTTCCACCAGGCCGTCTCTTCAAGATGGAATCAATTTTAGGGGTTCTGGCAGCAATAACCAATTTCCTCACTTTGCCAATCAGAGCTCCAGCATCTCCCTCTTGCAGATTATCTCTTATTGCCAGCTGCAGCGTGTGCACAACACAGTGCATGTGATGAATAGGAGAGACATTTGAAGCAGCTTCAACAAGATCATCTAATTCATTTCTTTTACTCACTTATATAGTGCTGTTCATTCCACGGCACTTTAGAGATGATATCATCTCTGTCCCCATTGGGTTGGCTCACAATTAATGATGAGCGAGTACCAAAAAGCTCAGGTGCTCGAGGCTCGGGCCGAGCATCCCAAGATACTCGTGTACTCGGCCCGAGCACCGAGCCCAATGTTATCCTATGGGAGACCCGAGTATTTTTATGAAATGACCCCCCGGCAGCATGTAGAAACCCTAAAAATGTCACAAAAGTCTTAGAAGAGTGCTCAAATGACATGGCAACAGCATGGGGAAGACCCCTTGAAGCATTTATCACTCAAAAGTCACAGCTGTGAACAAATTTGTCCGAATTTTACGCCATTTTTACGGACTCTCACCAGAAAACCTTCCAAAATGACACCAAAATGAATTTTCATGGCGGAAATGTTAAGGGCACATACCCAATAGTGAGATAGAGCTGGTGTATGTTACTTTTTGCGATTACATGAAAGATTTTACGTGAAAACTTTGTGTGGCACTCCAATGTCCAAAACGCACGTTTTGTGCTTTTTACTATCGATGTCGGTCATTTTTTTTTTTCATTCTATCTCCCTCAGTCCGTCGGTTGGTCTCTCTGTCTGTCGGTCGGCCTCTCTGTCTTATCTGTCCCTCTCACAGTCTGTCGGTCAGTCTCCCCCCTCTCTCATACTTACCGTTCCCCGATCACTGCCGCGGCGCTGCACAGCTGTTCACTAAACTCCGGCGGCTTTTCCTCTTTTGAAAAATCCGGCCGCTCATTAAACAATCTCGTATTCCCTGCTTTCCTACTTTTCGGCGCCTATGATTGGTTGCAGTGAGACACGCCCCCACGCTGAGTGACAGGTGTCTCACTGCACCCAATCACAGCAGCCGGTGGGCGTGTGTATACTGTGCAGTGAAATAAATAATTAAATAATTAAAAAAACCGGCGTGCGGTCCCCCCAATTTTAATACCAGCCAGATAAAGCCATACGGCTGAAGGCTGGTATTCTCAGGATGGGGAGCTCCACGTTATGGGGAGCCCCCCAGCTTAACAATATCAGTCAGCAGCTGCCCAGAATCACCGCATACATTAGATGCGACAGTTCTGGGACTGTACCCGGCTCTTCCCGATTTGCCCTGGTGCGTTGGCAAATCGGGGTAATAAGGAGTTATTGGCAGCCCATAGCTGCCACTAAATCCTAGATTAATCATGTCAGGCGTCTCCCCGAGAAACCTTCCATGATTAATCTGTAAATTACAGTAAATAAACACACACACACACACCTGAAAAAAATCATTTATTAGAAATAAAAAGCACAAACCAATTCCCTCGTAACCAATTTAATAAGCCCCAAAAAGCCCTCCATGTCCGGCGTAATCCACGGACCTCCAGCGTCGCTTCCAGCTCTGCTGCATGGAGGTGACCGGAGCTGCAGCAGACACCGCCGCTCCTGTGAGCTCCACGCAGCAAATGAGGTGAGTAGCGCGATCAGCTGAGCTGTCACTAAGCTTATCCGCGGCCACCGCTGGATCCAGCGGTGGCCGTGAGTTACCTGACTGACAGCAGCTGATCGCGCTACTCACCTCAGTTGCTGTGTGAAGCTGACAGGAGCGGCTGTGTATTCTGTGTTCTTTACTATTACTATTACTTCTAGCACTTTGAGGGATTTATGCTTATTTATTCCTTCAATATTTCATATTTGGTATTGATCTAATTTCTATTACATCTTTTTAGAGATTGTACTAATTTAGCCAACTTCCTTGCTGTTTATATGCAATATTTCTATTCTATGCAAGGAAGAGGAAGGTAGTTTTAGAGGGGCTGTTGATATGGTCATCTTGTACCATGTATTCATATCCCCGTCCCTCCCCTCTCCTCAATCTCCTTTATTATACCATGTATTTGCAGAGATCACGTCATATCATGAACCATCATATCCCCATTTTCATGCCTGCTTTTAATACACAGTGTTCTTTATGTCTTTCTTGTTTGTGATCTTATTAATATTTTTTGATAATGAAGTTTGTTACTTTTGCGCTTTATACTCTGGTCCTCTTGTATTTATGCTGTAGTAGTGCATGACACTGGCCTAGCCTTACCTTGGCATGCCAGATGTCAATATCATTAGCTTGTATTTGAGAATTTTTCTCATAACTACTTATATCATGTCGCTGACGTGCAGCACAGATTCATCTCAATTCATCTCAGATTCTTTGATCAGGAATAAAACAGACATTTATAAGACATTTCATAACTTTCCCAAATTTTTATGAAAAAATATTCAGCACATTCTGCATTGAACTACTGTATGTACAATTTATTATATATTTTAGGAGTTGGAGTTGGTCCTTTTTATCCCGACTTCACCAAAATGGACACTGCCTCCCACTCCGACTCCACAACTTCACAGCCCTGCCAACCACACCCTCACCTCTAATAAGCAGCTTTCTGCCTATGCACAGTGTACACAGAAAGTTGCCAATCAGTGGTGTAGATGGGGATATATAGAGCTTAGCATTCAGAGAACTGGTAGATCTGTAGCAGATAAAACTGTGATATTATCAAACTGCGGCAAGCAGCCCAGTAAGTTATTATGATTATGTACTATTATTTATTTATTATTATAGCGCCATTAATTCCATGGCGCATTACAAGTAAAAAAGGGTATACATAAACACTAGTACAACAATCATTAACAGTACAAAACAGACTGGTATAGGAGGAGAGAGGACCCTGCCCGTGAGGGCTCACAGTCTACAGGGAATGGGTGATGGTACAATAGGTGAGGGTAGAGCTGGTTGTGCAGTGGTATACTGGACTGAGGGTTATTGTAGGTTGTAGGCTTTTCGGAAGAGGTGGGTCTTCAGGTTCGTCTTGAAGCTTTTCACGGTAGGAGGGAGTGTGATATGCTGGGGTAAAGCAGTGACTCATCGCTGAAATTAGGGTCTCCTCTACATTATGCTGCTCTCAGGTTAGGTGGCAAAATCTTGGTGATATATTCCACTTAAATGATCTGCTGCAAACATTTTTCTACTAGATACAAGGCACCTTCTGAGGTCCAGTAACGTTCCTGTCTTCAATGGGTGAAGGCTATTTTGGCAGTAAAAAGGTGTCGCTTCTGACATTCTTTTAGGCAGATGGTTTTATTGCTGTGGCTGAAGATGCAATGTATATGCAGAACATGAATAATTTCCATCCCGTGCTGTAGAGGTGACATTATTGACTCCTCTTCTGCGAGTTCAGAGACGCCTGTTTGTGTAAGCTCCTCCGCGAGCTAATAGCAGGCAATCATCCTCGCTTCTGCTGCTTGTTAATTTGTATCTAAAAGACGTCTTTACTTTTTCATTTCAAATACCAATTTACAGGTCTTCCTTAGGTAGAATTTAGAAATCCTAATCACATACGTGCCTGAGCAAGTAATGACTGTCCGCGAGGTTTATGAGCTGCCAAACAAATGTACATACATAATGCAGCGAGTGGCTGAGAATGGGGAAAGATGAAGGAACCCTTATCTCATTATGTTCTATAAATATCAACGTCGCAGCAACAACGTCCTGATCTGATCTTAGGAATTATAGTTTTGGGGGGGGGGACAAAATCCATTACACAACAGAAAAAAATCAAAGCCATGTACTTTCTATACAGTTATATCTGTCCTTCTCTCCATCAGTCTGGAGGTCATCAACAACATGGTGGCATGTGGTGACATAACATGACCACAGGATCAGAGCACAGTTTGTAATCGTGGGGACACATAGATCTACACAGGAGCTGTGTACACAAAATATTAGGATTTTTTTTTTTTATTTAAAGACAATCTGTCATTTGCTTAAACGGGAACCTGTCATCACCAGAAAGCCTATTTACCTGCAGATGTAGGTTTATTCTGCAGGTAAATGGCATTAAAACCCTGTGTATCTGGTTAACTGGAAGTGCAGACTGTCACTCAAAGTTCCTGGATGTGATCCCAGCAGTGACATAATGAGAGCTTACGCCATGATTAAAACTTCACTTTCTCTCTATAGCCACACTTCTAGTTAGGCCGGAGCCACACGGGGAATACTGCGATCCTGGCATGACACTTCGCTCATGCTGGTAGAACAACGGGAGCCGAGTGTCATTGCGACTGAGGTCCGATCGTGCGATCGGACCACAGCTGCGGGGGGCGGGCCGGCACTGAGGAGGGGAGGGCCAGCACTGAGGAGGAGAGGGCCGGCGCTGAGGAGAGGAGGGAGGGATTTATCGCCCTCTCTCCTCTGTTGCCGGCTATTGCCATTCTTGCTCTGCACTCGCGGTATGTAGTGTATGCAAGTGCAGTGCGATTTTTCTCGTGCCCCATAGAGTTGAATGAGTGCGAGAGAAACAGAATCGCATTGCACCCACCTCATGCTGCGACTGTTTTCTTGGTCCGATTAGGGCTGGGAAAATAATCGCTCATAGGTGCTGGCATATTGAGTAATATTGGTCCCAGTGGAATGCGATGTTTTATCCCATTCCACTCACTCCGATTTTCATGCCGTGTGTCTTAGGCCTTAGCCAGCTACACATAGTTTTAATGCGATTTATGGTGATGACAAGTTCCCTTTAAATAATTTGTAAAAATCTCTGATCTCCCCCGATTCTTCCACTTTATTTTGCTTTTGAAGTGCTACAAGCGAAAACTCTACTTGTAGTGCAAATGGGGATTTTTCAGAATCTTCTCCAGGAATGTGCACTTTTAACCTTCCCTCCTAGACAATGCCAATCACAGTTTAGTAGATGGACTAATGTTGCAAATCTAGGGTTGGTGTCATCTGGGAGGAAGGGAAGAATGTACATGCCGCTGATAAGACTCTGCAGAAATGCCTAGTTGCACTACTGTAATGCAGTCACTACTTACGGGTTGTACGAACAGAAGAGTAGTCAGGAAAGCCGGTGTTTGGTAACAGGAGAACACGTATGGTATGGATTCAGGGAGTACACAGAGGCGTAGTCAAGTCACAATCCAGGGGTCAGAATTCAAGGAAGGCACATAATAGATTCAGGGAGTAAACTGAGATGTGGTCAGATAATGGTCCAAGAGGTAAAGCCAGGAGGTCATGAAAGGAGCAGGCAGAGAGGAGTCAAAACAACAGTTGGGGGTCAAGAAACAATAGATCAGAACACTATCAAGAACACAGGCCAACAGCACAACAACTGAACCAGAATGTACGATTGGCAAGATTCTGGAAGAGCATGCTCAGTAAAGAAGCAGAGGAATTACCAGAAAGATGGAACACCTGAATAATCAGCACCTCCTAGAACCTGCATGGAATCCTGTGCTATCAATCAACCTGCCAGCTAGTGCTCAGGAAAACACAGCAGAGCATCTCCTAGTGCGCAAAATACCCTGCACAGAGGAATCATGACAACTACAAGCAGAGATTTTACATACTGCGCTCCAAAAGCAAGAAATCTGAATATCTCTATAATGAAGCATTGCAACACAAAACAGAATAAAGCAACAACATCAGCGGAGCTTAGAAGTTGTCAATTTAACTTAAATTTTGTGAAAACGTAACAAGTCCTCTTTAGGCTGATTGAAAAGCATTTGTTTTGCTTTTTTATACAATATGTTGTAAAAAAAGTACAAACACATTTATTGTACACTATTTACCTGTTAAAACATCACAGGCAAAAAACATGCCTAGATCCAATAAAACCATCTGGTTTTTAATGCTTTTTTCCCCTGTTTGTTTAAAAACATCTCAGGTATATAAACCCATACTCAGGAAAGCCTTTTAGGCTATGTGCACCCCTCAATGTCTGTTTACAGGAGGATTCCATCTGGATAATGCTTGGAAAATTGCTAAAAAGAGACACTGTTGGCAAATCTGCTGGAAAGAAACAATACAAAGGTGACAAAGACAGAGTCTATAGGAAAAAACACATTTGGAATTTTTCTGATGTGTCTTCTGTTTCCAAAACTCTGTGGGTACATCGGCATCTAAAAAAAAACACGTGCACATGTAATAGGTGGGCAATGCCCCATGATATATATATATGCTATAGTCTATGTATTTATTGTCCTATATTATAAATTCATGTGGCGATATTTGTGTTTTAGGAAAGATTACTCTTAGCATGTAGCAGAGCTAGGATTATTCAACAGGTTACCAAAAGTTGCTCCAGCTGTAGGGTTATCCAGTGGTAGAGCGAGTTTAAAAGAGGTGTTAGATAGGATAGGGTTAAAATAGTTAAAAAAGGAGTGAGAAATGGCAGGGCGGAAGGTTGGGAAAGGGAGTTCCAGAGGGAGTTTGTCAAGAAGTGGGTTCAAAGTAAGAAGACGTGGCCTTAGTGCTAAGGCTAGTCAGGGAACCCTGATGTAACCTCTGTAGGTCCGGAGGCTATGGCTCAACCCGGCGGGCTTACAGAGTCGTCCGGCTAGAGAAGCGGTCAGGGCCAAGAACAGACAAAGGTGTGATATTAGGGGGAAGGAGACACAGACCCCGGAGTATTGAGGACACAATTCAAGATAGCGGGGGAAAGCATGAAGAGTAGCACACCACAGAGAGAGGAAAGAAGGCCATGTCTGTCATAATGGTGTGAAGAATAAAAGTAAACAAAACTGGTTGGCTAAGTAAACTCTAGTGTTGAGGACTGGCAGCAGTGGTGACAGACACTGGCATGAACCAGCAAGTAAGTGCCATGCACCCTTCCCAAAGTTAGTTCCAGAGTTTCCTTGGCGAAGCAAGGTGGCACCCGCGCTGCTCTGGGCCAGCCCCCTCCTTCACACATACCCCTAAAGTAATAGAATCCACACCTGAATAAGCCACTGATTATACAGGACTCGGCACAACGTCAGTACTAATAGAAGGTGCAAAATATAAAGAAAATGGTTTCACATTCTGTTACATAATGGGTTCATCTCTAGAACTGAGAGCCTTAAAGAAGAGAAATGATACAACATGGAAATCCCAGCTCTTCTCCCACAGGATAGAGATTACATGTAAGATTTGTAAAGAGCTGATGCGTGTGACGAGTGCTGAGATCACCATGATTGTAGAGATGAAGGACAGACTTGTCTATACAGGATATATCTCGTTATTACTTCTTGTCATGTTCATCACCGAGAAAGGATTTTAGTGGCACGGAGGTCCTGACTTGAAGATAAGAATAGCAGCTGTAATGAAAACACTTGGCCGATGATCTGCGGCAGACATCTATGTGTAACCTCCTGGGACTAAACCAAAAGAAAATACAATAACTTCACTTGCCCCAGCCATAAACATCCCCAGGGGTGTCACAGATCTTGTATTAGGAGTTGCCCTCCTGATATATATTTAATGTAGAAGACCATATGTAACCATTTTCCATACTTATCAGATGTGCAGATCTTGAGATGTAGTTTATCTTCCGATTTTCTATAAAAGACTTCTGATTCTTGGTTTGTCTATAACTCCTATGGGATTGCTGGTGAAAAACGTCTAGGCAGTATAGGGCTCCAAGTTTTATGCTTTTCGGCTGCTAATTTGGTGATAGTGAGTGTTATGCTTGCCGGGCGAGTTGAGATGTTAGTGAATCCACTGGGTCGCAACACACAGAAAACCCAGATGGGTATGACTATGGACCTGCAGTTCGTCTTCCCCAGAGCTCCTGATGGTGGAGGTGTTGCACTGCAGTTATTTGTCCGGGTGCCACTCGGGAAGACTAGTGTTGTGTCGGCTGGCCCCAGGGGTACGAGAGCGACAGTCTCTGGTATAGGGTTGCGGCAGCAGCTGGTGTAGAGAATCCATTTGAGGTGGATGGATGGACGGATAGATGAATGGATGACAGCAACTGGTGACGATACTTCAAGGTAGCAGGTATCGTGATAGGTGGCCGGTGTGGCAGCTTGTAGCAGCAGCAGGTAGGGATATGGCAGCAGCACTCTGTAATGTAAACATAACTAGCACTATATATAGAAACTGCAGCAGTACTGTGCTATGGAATCCGACTTCAATAATAAGTCTAAAGAGGGCTTTACACGCAACGACATCGCTAACGAGATGTCGTTGGGGTCACAGTATTCGTGACGCACATCTGGCCTCGTTAGCGACATTGTTGCATGTGAAACGCATGAAAGACCGCTAATGATCAAAATTACTCACCATATCGTTGATCATTGACACGTCGTTCTAATCTCAAATATCGTTGCTGTTGCAGGACACAGGTTGTTCGTCGTTCCTGCGGCAGCACACATCGCTATGTGTGACACCGCAGGAACAAGAAACAACATCGTACCTGCGGCTGCTGGCAATGAGGAAGGAAGAAGGTGGGCGGGATGTTCCGGCCGCTCATCTCCCTCCCTCCGCTTCTATTGGACGGCCGCTTAGTGACGCCGCTGTGAACGACCCTCCCCCTTAGAAAGGAGGCGGTTTACTGGCCACAGCGACGTCGCTAGGCAGGTAAGTATGTGTGACGGGGAATAACGATGTTGTGCGCCATGGGCAGCGATTTGCCCGTGACGCACAACCGACGGGGGCGGGTGCTTTCACCAGCAACATCGCTAGCAATGTCGCTGTGTGTAAAGTGGCCTTAAGTCTAACTCATTGCGCAGGCAACCCTCAAAGGGCAGAGTTTGAACCTGCAGCCTCCTAGCTGGCCTGGGAGGCACATCCGGGTTAGGAGGACTCTGGCCCTTTAAGAAGGGGGTGTGGTCAGAGGCGCACCCTACGGGCAGTGGCCTGGAACCTGTCAGTAGTACAGACACTGTCCTGCAGCATGGGACGAGGACGGGATGACTGCCGCAGGATACCTGGATGGGTGAGGGAACCGACGTCCACGCTGGAGGAAAGGAACATGAGAGTGCAAGGACTGCGGCAGCATGGGCGTTACAGCGAGATCAAATCCATCGACCACCTCATTCATAGATCACCGGTGCCAATATTGTTGATGCAACCACAGGGGCCCAAGAGGTAAATGAGACCATTTTCATCCCTAAATCAAAAGCAATTGTGAATTAGGATGAGCTTATTTGACTGTAAAGGGCCCAAATACTGTTCTTGCACAGAGGCTCATTTCTGTCTGCGTCCACCAGTACCACCAGTAATTGTAAAGCATGAAAGGTTTATTATTTTAGAAGAATAACCCTGCGGATGACAATATTCTTGCAATGGCAACCTGGCAGAATTAGAATCCAGTGCCAATGGGAACAAAACCTTAGTCATATTTGGCTGGTATTGTCACCATCCCTTCTGCACGTCCGTTGGCGACATCTGAAGATCCTTGACTGTTCCTTTTCAGCTGACAGTAAAATCGAGTGCAAGGTGAATTCAAGTAATTACTGAGGTGTTGTAGGACAAGTCTCCTCCACATCTATGGGATGTAAGATGTCCATTTCACAGAATCTTTTGAGACATAGTGAATAGAGGTGAGCGAACCGGTCGTGGTTCGGCTCGAGTTCGGTTCGCCAATCGGAGGTCTCGTTCGAGTTCGGTTCGTCGAACCACTCGAACCGCATATTAAACAATGGGAGGCAATCACAAACACATAAAGACACCTAGAAAACACCCTCAAAAGGTGTCCAAAAGGTGACAAACAACTCACAACACAACACAAACACATGGGAAAGTGACAAGAACAAATTCTCATGTGAAAACAAAACAGCGTTACGAGGAAAAAAAGGACGAGACACAGATATAGGCATGGCATACCCTTCTAAAATCATCTAAAACACTGCAAGGTGACTCCAAGAGGAGTCTCCCTTTTTTCCAAAAATTGGGCCACACAGACACCCACCCCTTCAGTGGCAGCACTTGTGCCCCAGTTGTACACTTCACAGGTAGATTTGCATAAAGCACATTCAAAAATACGCCATCCTTAACTGTCCCCAGGATGACACCGGGGTAGGTAGCAAAGTCTTTACTGATCCCAGATCTGTTCATCTTGGATCATTTTTAGAAACACCGCAAGCAAGGGTTACTCCAAGCGAAGTCTCCCTTTTTTCCAAAAAAAGGGCCACACAGATACCCACCCCTTCAGTGGCAGCACTTGTGCCCCAGTTGTACACTTCACAGGTAGATTTGCATCAAGCACATTCAAAATACACAAGCATTTACTCTCCCCAGGATGACACAGGGGTAGTAAATTCCTTGTGGATCCATGACTTGTTCATTTTGATGAACATTAGTCTGTCCACATTGTCACTGGACAGACGCGTGCGCTTTTCTGTCAGCACACACCCAGCAGCACTGAAGACATGTTCAGAGACAACGCTGGCAGCTGGACACGACAAGATCTCCAAGGCGTAAGTGGAGAGCTCAGGTCATTTTTCAAGATTTGAAGCCAAAAATGAGCAGGGCTCCAGTTGCAAAGTAATGGCATCGATGTTCATTTGGAGATACTCCTGTATCATCCTCTCCAGCCATTGACTATGTGTCGGACTTGTTGTCTCTGGTGGCCTTGCAAAGGATGGTCTAAAAAAATTATGAAAAGATTCAATAAAATTGCTGTTACCAGCACCAGATACGGTGCTGCTGGTACGGTTAGACTGTTGAAGATGACGAGACCGTCCCATGTTTGTCGAGTTACAACTGGGAGATTCACGCCGTGCACCACGGGTGTTTGGTGGAAAAGCTGAGTTAAGATCGAGTAACAGCTTTTGCTGATACTCCTGCATACGTGCGTCCCTTTCTATGGCTGGAATTGTGTCACAAAATTTGGACTTGTACCGGGGATCTAATAGTGTGGCAAGCCAGTACTCATCATCACTTCTAATTTTGACAATACGAGGGTCATGTTGGAGGTAGTGCAGCAAGAAGGTGCTCATGTGTCTGGCGCAGCCATGCGGACCAAGTCCACGCTGTGTTTGTGGCATAGAGGTGCTAACCGTTCTTTCTTCCTCTGACATCCCCCCCCAACCTCTTTCAACTGAAATTTGACCAAGGTCTCCCTCATCCGCTGAGTCTTCCATGTCCATGGACAGTTCGTCCTCCATTTCTTCATGTTCTCCTACACCTTTCTCAACATTTCGCCTGCTACCATGCGCCCTTATTAATCCCTGTCCCCCATGGTCCCATGCCTGCCGCCTTGGTGATGATGAACGTCTGGACCTTGGTGATGTTGTTGTCTCTTGCGCATATGAATCCTCCTGTAGTTCCTCCCCTTCCTGTTGTCCCACCCCCTGAGTCCGAATAGTGTTTAGCGTGTGCTCAAGCATGTAAATGACTGGAATTGTCATCCTGATAATGGCATTGTCAGCGCTAAACATATTCGTCGCCATGTCGAAACTGTGCAGAAGGGTGCATAGGTCCTTGATCTGAGACCACTCCATCAGGGTGATCTGCCCCACCTCTGCATTTCGTTGGCCCAGGCTATACATCATGACGTATTGCACCAGGACTCGGCGGTGCTGCCACAGTCGCTGTAACATGGAGAGTCGAATTCCAACGTGTAGGCACATCGCATTTCAGGCGATGAACCGGCAGGCCGAAAGACTTCTGGAGCGATGCAAGTCACTCAGCTGCGGCGGTTGAACGGCGGAAGTGAGCAGACAGTTTTCGTGCCCTGTTCAGAAGGCCATCTAGGCCGGGATAGTGTGTTAAAAATTGCTGGACAACAAGGTTCAACACGTGAGCCATACAAGGCACGTGTGTCACCTTGCCCAGGCGAAGGGCCGCACCCAGGTTTGCAGCATTGTCGCATACGGCCTTACCAGGCTGCAGGTTGAGTGGAGACAACCATTTAACAAACTCAGTCTCCAGAGCTGCCCACAACTCAGACCGCTTGATGCCGTTGCGCTCTGCTGCCAGCATAGTAATGAGGGGTGCGTGATTCCTTCTGCACAGTTACAACGCTGGTGGCCTGACCAGGCAGGCTTGGGGCGGAGGTGCAGGACCCAGATGAGGTTGAGGAGGCAGAAGCAGTGGAGGAACTTGGACAGACAGAGGATTGACACACAAGCCGTGGGGACGGCAAGACTTGTGCAGCAGACCCTTCACCATCTATCACCATAGTTACCCAGTGCCCAGTCAGCGACATGTAACGTCCCTGTCCATGCTTACTGGTCCAAGTATCGGTGGTGAAATGCACCCGTTCACACGCAGAGTTTCTCAAGGAAGCAGTGATTTTGTGTGCGATATGCTGGTGTAGCGCAGGCACACCTTTCTTAGAGAAGTAGTGGCGACTGGGCATGTGGTACTGGGGCACAGCGATAGACATAAGGTCTCTAAAATCCTGTGTGTCCACCAGGCGGAAAGGCAGCATTTCGGTAGCCAAGAGCTTACAGAGGGATAAAGTCAACCTCTTAGCTTTGTCATGGGTCGCAGAAAATAGCCTTTTATTTGTCCACATCTGAGGGACAGAGATCTTGCTGCTGTGTGTAGACGGTGGTGAGTAGGGTGTCCCTGGAAAAATGCAGGTTTGTGAGGAAAGTGCAGGCGTAGACATGATGTTGCCTTCATCCAACGTTGATGCTATCGATGTCTGAGAGAGCTGTACACACGCACTTGTTTCCCCTTCCAAACCAACTGACGACCTACCAAGCAAACTACCTGTTGCGGTTACAGTGGTAGAAGTTGTGCGTGGAAAACCAGGTGTGACAGCGGTCCCCACAGTCCTAGAAGATGAAGAGCGCGCAGATGCACTGGAAGGGGCAGGCGGTGGATGGTCCGCTCCGCTAGGCCGCATTGCAGCACGGTGAGCTTCCCACTGGGACATATGATATTTATTCATGTGACGATTCATGGAAGAAGTTGTCAAACTGCTGAGGTTTTGCCCTCTACTAACAGAAGCACGACAAATTTTACATATCACATGATTTGGGCGATCTTTTGCTATGTGAAAAAAGGACCAGGCTAGGCAAGGCTTAGAGGGCATGCGACCTGCTGAGCCACTCCGACTAGTGCTCAGAGGCAGAGTGGTGGCTGAGGATGCAATTGTAGACGTGCTACCAGTACTCCTCCTCTGCCCAGGAAGGTGCAAGGTAACTTCGTCGTCAGTAGCATCCTCCTCCACCGCCTCTGTTGACCTCCTCGAGTGCCTGACTGTGGGTTGACAGTAGGTGGGATCTAGAAGATCCTCATCAAGCATTGTGTTTGCACTCCCCTCCCCCTCAGACCGAGCCTCTTCCTGCCCTGACCGAATATTTAAGTTGTCATCCCAATCTGGTATCTGCGTCTCATCGTCATCTGTATGTTCCTCATTGTCTATTACAACAGGTGTTTCAGTTTGTGAATAAGGGTCAACATTATGCTCAGAAACTTGGTCATCACGGCCTGAATCTGAGTCACAAAGGTTCTGGGCATCACTGCAGACCATTTCCTGGTCTGTACTCACTGTAGCTTGGGAGCAGACCTCTGATTCCCAGGCTATAGTGTGACTGAACAGCTCTGCAGACTCAGCCATCTCTGTTCCACCATACTGTGCAGGGCGGATGGAGACTTGAGAGCTGGGAGAAAGCAAGTGTGATTGGGATGACAACTCAGAGGACTGTTTTTTTTTCGATGCGGTAGTTGAGGTGGAGGAGAGGGCACTTGTTGGACCACTTGAGATCCATTCAAGCAGTTTCTTCTTTTGGGCAACATCTACCTTTGTTCCAGTTGTTCGTGTTCGTAAAAAAGGGAGCACATCCGATTGTCCACGGAAAGTAGTAGACATCTTACTTTTGCTGGAACATGGCCTATCTTTAGCAGATGTTAATGGAGCTTTGACATCTTCCCCACGGACACAAACTTTTTTCCTTTTCCAACACGCCTGTTCCCCTTTCCACCAGCATCTGTCATTTTGCCACTCATTTTGCTAGCGACAAGAATGTCCACTTAAAATGTGGTAGTAAAAATTGAGAGGTGGTGTAGATTACAGCGGTGGTCTACCTTTATTGATAGCAGAATAAACAACAATAACTATCCTGGAAAATGAAACTATGGCCCTTAAAATGGCAGCACAGTTTGCTAGTATAATAGCTTAGTAAAAATGAGTTTGAGTGTGCAATGCAGAGGTGCAGCAAATAGATTTGCACCAGTGGGACACTAATGAAGTCAAACAGCCACTTTTAGGATGCCACTAAGTTTCCTCAGTGTTTGGTATTATAATGGCTTAGTAACAATGAGCTTGAGTGTGCAATGCAGAGGTGCTGCAAATAGATTTTTTACCAGTGGGACACTAATGAAGTCCAACAGCCACTTTAAGGATGCCACTAAGTTTCCTCAGTGTTTGGTATTCTAATGGCTTTGTAACAATGAGCTTGAGTGTGCAATGCAGAGGTGCTGCAAATAGATTTGCACCAGTGGGACACTAATGAAGTCCAACAGCCACTTTTAGGATGCCACTAAGTTTCCTCAGTGTTTGGTATTATAAAGGATTTGGAACAATGAGCTTGAGTGTGCAATGCAGAGGTGCTGCAAATAGATTTGCACTAGTGGGACACTAATGAAGTCCAACAGCCACTTTTAGGATGCCACTAAGTTTCCTCAGTGTTTGGTATTATAATGGCTTTGGAACAATGAGCTAGAGTGTGCAATGCAGAGGTGCTGCAAATAGATTTGCACTAGTGGGACACTAATGAAGTCCAACAGCCACTTTTAGGATGCCACTAAGTTTCCTCAGTGTTTGCTAATATAATGGCTTAGTAACAATGAGCTTGAGTGTGCAATGCAGAGGTGCTGCAAATAGATTTTTTACCAGTGGGACACTAATGAAGTCCAACACGCACTTTAAGGATGCCACTAAGTTTCCTCAGTGTTTGGTATTCTAATGGCTTTGTAACAACGAGCTTGAGTGTGCAATGCAGAGGTGCTGCAAATAGATTTGCACCAGTGGGACACTAATGAAGTCCAACAGCCACTTTTAGGATGCCACTAAGTTTCCTCAGTGTTTGGTATTATAAAGGCTTTGGAACAATGAGCTTGAGTGTTCAATGCAGAGGTGCTGCAAATAGATTTGCACTAGTGGGACACTAATGAAGTCCAACAGCCACTTTTAGGATGCCACTAAGTTTCCTCAGTGTTTGGTATTATAATGGCTTTGGAACAATGAGCTAGAGTGTGCAATGCAGAGGTGCTGCAAATAGATTTGCACTAGTGGGACACTAATGAAGTCCAACAGCCACTTTTAGGATGCCACTAAGTTTCCTCAGTGTTTGCTAATATAATGGCTTAGTAACAATGAGCTTGAGTGTGCAATGCAGAGGTGCTGCAAATAGATTTTTTACCAGTGGGACACTAATGAAGTCCAACAGCCACTTTAAGGATGCCACTAAGTTTCCTCAGTGTTTGGTATTCTAATGGCTTTGTAACAATGAGCTTGAGTGTGCAATGCAGAGGTGCTGCAAATAGATTTGCACCAGTGGGACACTAATGAAGTCCAACAGCCACTTTTAGGATGCCACTAAGTTTCCTCAGTGTTTGGTATTATAATGGCTTAGTAACAATGAGCTTGAGTGTGCAATGCAGAGTTGCTGCAAATAGATTTGCACTAGTGGGACACTAATGAAGTTCAACAGCCACTTTTAGGATGCCACTAAGTTTCCTCAGTGTTTGCTAGTATAATGGCTTAGTAACAATGAGCTTGAGTATGCAAAGGGCAGGAGGGTACAGTGGCCAGGTTGTGGGTCAGTGTAGAGGAAAGGAAGCCTCACTTTCTATCCCTCCTAATGGTGAAATGCAGCAAGGAACTCCCTGACCTTAGCTACACAGACGCTCTTATCTGTAGCTGTTAAAAACTCTTTCCACGGACCTGACTGTCACCTATGGCTCTGAGCCTCCTGTAATTAGCCCTTAGAAGGGCTGAAAGAAACTTCTATCCCTATTCTGTATAGCGCTGTGTGTAGAGCGTACACAGCAGTATCGTAGACAGGAGCTGCACCTGCGGTGATTGACACCCAGACGCAGAAGGTAGATAATGGCGTCCAGACGGGCAGATGCCCGTATTTATAATGCAGGGACATGTGACATGGACATCCTTTCACACATGCCGTTGCTTCTCTGGCTAAAAGTCCACTTAGCTGTGTGTGTGTCTGGGATTGGCTGACATGCTGGCCCGCCCCACTACACGTGCGCGCTTAGGGAGAGAAGGAAGAACAGAAAAAAAAAATGGCGATCGCCATTATCCCAGCAGCAGTGATCTGAACGCGCTTGTCCCCGCACACTATACGCTGAAATTTCATAATAGTGTGAGTCACAGAGTGACTTACACTATTACAGCGGAAAGCCAGCTAGTAATTAGCTTGGCTTTTTGCTGCTAGAACCGTTCTCGAACGTAACTAGAACTATCGAGCTTTTAGCAAAAAGCTCGAGTTCTAGTTCGATCTAGAACAGCCCCCAAAATCACTCGAACCGCGAACTGGAGAACCACGAACCACGAACCGCGCTCAACTCTAATAGTAACATCTGTGACATGTCATGAACCCAGTTCTGCTTTTTTTTCCCGCATTTGCACAATTAAACAGAGATTTGGTGTTAGAGATGTCAAATCTTGGGAAAATTGTGGTCCTATGTACAGATGGCATAGTAAATGGACAGGTCTGCTCTCCCAATAACCAAAATGGCACAAAAATATTATTACGATTAACAATTAAATGCAATCAGGGAATATACTGGACACAAAATTAAACACATAAATTGGCTACATGCAGTGCAGCCCCTAAATAGCTTTAGAGACCCTCTTTATAGGGAATCTGGGAGCAGCACAATCTAGGGGCAGAGAACATGATTCCAAGGATGTATCACTTACTGAGCTGCTTGATGCAGTTTTGTTAGGATCCTTGTTTTCTCTGTTTATAGCAGTTATCAAATTGCTGGCAGGCTCCTGTGTACACGGCATTATAGCAAATTGGCAATCAGTGATTGGGGCTAGGTTACACACGTTAGCCCGACTGGATGCACATGAGACCTAGTCCAGCAGTAATAATCTCCTGCTTAGAAATCACTGACTGTTTTGAAATTACAAGCACCCAGCCTAATAAGTGACACATCTCTAAAATCAGGTCGCAGTGCCTATATTATGCTGCTCTTGGATTAAATAGCAAAAACCTACTGACAGATTACCTTTAACTATTAGAGGAAACCTCTAATCATATGTTTTGATTAAGCAAGTGAGCTGCACTTTAAACTGTCACGCGAGGTATGGGGAAGTACCAAGCGAATGGTGAAAGGGAAGAGAAACCTGTGTCTAGGGAAGGGGAGATGGTGACCCCTGACCAAGCCTACGGCTGGGCCCTGGGCTCCCTCACCGCCCTACATAGCTTCCTCATCTATGCGCCAAGACAGATACCTGACCCTGACTGACCCTGATCTGGGCCCTAGGTAGTGTTACGGGGGCTGTCTGATAATAAAACCTAAAGGAATGTCAGACAGTCAGGATCCACCGTGCAAAGACTCTGCTGCAGACTATGGCAGAGGATAAGGGGTTTATAAGTGTGCCACTGTAAAAAATAATAGCACAAGTGCAGAGTGCAATACCTCTGTTAAACTCACAGAGGAATATAATTAGAAAATAAAGCAATTCCTCCCTTACTTGGAGGGTGTGTGGAATGGTCTCTGTTAAAAATCACAGAGACAAAAGCAGTGAGTGTGAAATGGCACCTACCTAGGTCCGTTCCTCTAGTGGTGCCAGGAGACGGACAGCAGCGTAAGCCGCACAAAGCTCCTACCTGCGTTCGCTCCACTAGTGTGCAAGGACACGAACCACTAGATATGGCACCTGCCTAGGTCCGCTCTTCTAGTGGTGCAAAAGAGACGGACAGCAGCGTAAGCCGCACAAAGCTCCTACCTGCGTTCGCTCCACTAGTGTGCGAGGACACGAACCACTTGATATGGCACCTGCCTAGGTCCGCTCTTCTAGTGGTGCAAAAGAGACGGACAGCAGCATAAGCCGCACAAAGCTCCTACCTCTGTTCGCTCCCCTAGTGTGCGAGGATACGAACAACTGCCAGACGCAGTATAAGGAACGTTACCCTAGCGGCAACGTCCACCTATGAGTAGAATCACAAGGCCCAGCCGGACCATGTGCCTCAGGCACCTGCCTATGTCCGCTCCCCTAAGAGGTAAGGATACGGACTGCAGCCGAAGCTGTAAGGTATAAGAACGCTACCCTGCCGGTAGCGCTCACCTAACATAGACAGAGAGATGCCTAGAGGGACGTGCACAGGGCGTCTACCCTCATGCATGAACCAAGAGGACTGAGCGCCGGGCGGCGTGCGTCAGGGTCTTATATAGACTCTGTGCCTCATCCAAGATGGAGGACACCAGAGCCAATCCGCTGCCAGAATGACAGCAATGACGTCACACTGGCCTATCACCGAGCAAAGCGTCACAAGCACATGACCAGCGACCACTCGGCATAGAAGGTGTCAGAGACATGTGACCACGTGTCACAAGCACATGACCAGTGGCCAATCAGCTTAGAAGGTGTCAGAGACATGTGACCTCGTGTCAGCGATGATGTCACCCGCACATGTGCAATGGCTCCAAGATAGGACTTAGTCTCCAGCGCTTGCACATGTGCAGTAGCAAGAAATCCGGACATAGTCTCCAGAGCCACAGCAACCGTAACAGTACCTCCCCCTCAAGGGCCCCCCTCCCGGCGACGCAGGTAATCGGCAACTAAGTCGGGAGCATGGACAGCCTCCTCAGGCTCCCAAGAGCGATGTTCCGGGCCATAGCCCTCCCAATCTATCAAGAAGAACCTGCGCCCTCTAACCATCTTAGAACCAACTATGGCTCGTACCTCATAGCTAGAGCGAGAGGAATCAGAGGCAGGAGAGTGCACTTCACGAGCGTGAGGTAAAATAGCCGGCTTTAGCAGTGAAACATGGAATTTGTCATGGATCCTAAGATGGATGGGTAACTTCAATTGGTAGACTACCGGATTTACCTGTCGAAGAACCTCATAAGGACCCAGGAAGCGAGGAGCAAATTTGACAGAGCTCACTCTAAGTTTCACGTGTTTTGCAGAGAGCCACACAAAATCCCCTGGAGAAAAGACAGGAGCCGGGCGATGAAACAGATCGGACACCGTCTTCATACGGTCCTTAGCTGCTTGGATTGACTCTTGAGTCCGATCCCAAACCTCTCTGGCATTAGTTGCCCAGTCGGCCACAAGAGGAGAAGGTGCAGCAGCGGGAAACGGTACCGGTACCCTAGGGTGTTGCCCATTATTGAGTACGAATGGTGTCTGCCCAGTGGCCTCAGCCAGCGAATTGTTAAGGGCAAATTCTGCCCAGGGTAGGAGGGAGGACCAGTTATCGTGGTTCTCAGCAACAAAGTGTCGAAGGTATATAATCATGGATTGATTGGTACGCTCAACCAAACCATTGGTCTCCGGATGGTATGCCGAAGAGAGATTCAATTCAATTTGCAGAAGGCTACAAAGATCTCGCCAGAAACGGGAAGCAAATTGCGGGCCTCTATCACAAATGATACGATCTGGCATCCCGTGAAGCCTAAAGACATGCTTGAGGAATAGTTTGGCTAGTACCCTGGAAGACGGGATTCTCGATAACGGTACGAGATGAACCATCCGGGAGAAATGGTCCGTAATGACCCACACAAATCTATGTCCCTGTGAACACGGAAGATCACCCACAAAGTCCATGCCTACCACCTCCCATGGTCTATCTGGCACTGGTAAAGGATGCAAGAGTCCAGCCGGTCTCTGCCGTAATGGACGGTTGCGAGCACACGAGTTGCAGGAACCGACATATCTCTTGACGTGGCTGGCTAAGTGTGGCCACCAATACCACCTCTCCAGTAACTCTCGTGTCCGCCTAATACCAAAATGCCCACCCACCTTTGAGGTGTGGGCCCACGACAGTATATCATTCTGTCGATCAGGCGGCACAAAGGTCTTGCCCGATGGGATTTGGTCTAACGTCACAGGGGAGAGCGTATGAAAACCCCGGAGGGAAGGATAAGACGAGGTTCGTCAATCTCTTCCTGGGTAGAAACCATAGAGCGAGACAGAGCGTCTGCCTTGTTATTCTTACTCCCAGGCAGATAGTTGATGGAGAAGTGAAAGCGGGAGAAAAACAAGGACCAGCGGGCTTGGCGAGGATTCAAACGCTGAGCGGTTTGTAAGTACGTCAGATTCTTATGGTCTGTATAGACCTGGAAAGGATGTTTCGCTCCTTCCAGCAAGTGACGCCACTCCTCCAAGGCTAATCTCAGGGCGAGCAGTTCCCTATCCCCAATGGTATAGTTTCTCTCTGCCGGTGACAAGGTTTTAGCAAAGAAGAAACACGGCCTTTTTCTACCTGCACCGTTCTTTTGATACAAGACCGCACCAGCACCCACTGAAGAGGCATCAACCTCCAAGAGGAAGGGCTTATTCTCATCGGGTCTTTGAAGAACGGGAGCAGTTGAAAAGTGTCTTTTTACTGCCTCAAAAGCCTGGGATGTCTCGGTAGATCAGACTTTTGGATTAGCACCTTTCTTAGTCAAGTCCACCAAAGGGGCCACCAAAGTAGAGAAATGGGGTATGAACTGCCTGTAATAATTTATGAATCCTAAGAAGCGTTGCACCGCCTTCAAGGAATAAGGTTCGGACCATTCCAGGACAGCAGAGAGCTTCGCAGGATCCATAGCCAGACCCTCTTGTGAGATAATGTAGCCCAAAAAAGGCAAGGATGACTGCTCGAATACACATTTTTCGAGTTTAGCAAACAATGAGTGCTCCCTTAAACGGGAAAGGACACGAATGACATCCTGACGATGAGTCTCCAGATCAGGTGAAAAAATCAGGATGTCGTCCAGATACACCACGACGGAGGATAACAGTAAATCCCTGAGCACATCGTTTATGAAGTCCTGAAATACTGCGCGTGCATTACATAAACCAAAAGGCATGACGAGGTATTCATAGTGACCGTCTCGGGTGTTAAAAGCGGTCTTCCATTCGTCACCCTCTCGAATTCGTACCAAGTTATACGCACCCCGCAGATCCAACTTCGTAAAAACCTGAGCTCCCCTCAGTCTGTCAAAGAGCTCCGAAATTAAAGGTAACGGGTATTTGTTCTTTATTGTGATTGCGTTGAGACCCCTGTAATCTATGCAGGGACGCAAATTAGAAAATAAAGCAATTCCTCCCTAAGGCTATGTGCGCACAGTGCGTTTTTCGCGGCGTTTTTGCGCGTTTTTCGGGTGCGTTTTTGGCCTCAAAACTGCAGGACTTTGCTTCCCCAGCAAAGTCTATGAGTTTTCATTTTTGCTGTCCGCACACATCTGGTTTTTTTACCTGCGTTTTTGAGTTAAAAAAAAAATGGACATGTCAGTTCTTTCCTGCGTTTTTCTGCGTTTTCCGCCCATGCAATGCATTTGAAAAACGCAGCAAAACGCAGAGATCAAAAACGCAGCAAAACGCAGCCAAAAACGCACCAAATCGCGGCAAAAACGCAGGCGTTTTTTGGTGCGTTTTTTCGACGCAGGTGCGTTTTTGTGCGCAAAAACGCAGCGTCAAAAAGACGCAGTGTGTGAACCTAGCCTTACTTGGAGGGTGTGTGGAATGGTCTCTGTTAAAGATCACAGAGACAAAAGCAGTGAGTGGGAAATGGAACCTACCTAGGTCCGTTCCTCTAGTGGTGCCAGGAGACGGACAGCAGCGTAAGCCGCACAAAGCTCCTACCTGCGTTCGCTCCACTAGTGTGCAAGGACACGAACCACTAGATATGGCACCTGCCTAGGTCCGCTCTTCTAGTGGTGCAAAAGAGACGGACAGCAGCGTAAGCCGCACAAAGCTCCTACCTGCGTTCGCTCCACTAGTGTGAGAGGACACGAACCACTAGATATGGCACCTGCCTAGGTCCGCTCTTCTAGTGGTGCAAAAGAGACGGACAGCAGCATAAGCCGCACAAAGCTCCTACCTCTGTTCGCTCCCCTAGTGTGCGAGGATACGAACAACTGCCAGACGCAGTATAAGGAACGTTACCCTAGTGGCAACGTCCACCTATGAGTAGAATCACAAGGCCCAGCCGGACCATGTGCCTCAGGCACCTGCCTATGTCCGCTCCACTAAGAGGTAAGGATACGGACTGCAGCCGAAGCTGTAAGGTATAAGAACGCTACCCTGCCGGTAGCGCTCACCTAACATAGACAGAGAGATGCCTAGAGGGACGTGCACAGGGCGTCTACCCTCATGCATGAACCAAGAGGACTGAGCGCCGGGCGGCGTTCGTCAGGGTCTTATATAGACTCTGTGCCTCATCCAAGATGGAAGAAACCAGAGCCAATCCGCTGCCAGAATGACAGTAATGACGTCACACTGGCCTATCACCGAGCAAAGCGTCACAAGCACATGACCAGCGACCAATCCGCATAGAAGGTGTCAGAGACATGTGACCACGTGTCACAAGCACATGACCAGTGGCCAATCAGCTTAGAAGGTGTCAGAGACATGTGACCTCGTGTCAGCGATGATGTCACCTGCACATGTGCAATGGCACCAAGATAGGACTTAGTCTCCAGCGCTTGCACATGTGCAGTAGCAAGAAATCCGGACATAGTCTCCAGAGCCACAGCAACCGTAACAGGTAGGGAGAGAATTGGATGAGCTCTTCATCAACCCCACTAAGTTCTAAAGCACACACAGGGATAACAAACAAGGGAAAATAAACAACTTACCTCAAAGTAGATAAAGGGAGAGGGACTGCAAAATGCCACAAAGTACTCCAGATGGTTTCTAGCTGACTGCTTGCACTCAGGATCTGTAGGAAGTTAGCGCTATCACCAGCCCTGAGTAATAGGAAGTGAAGGTATATAAAGCCACCAGGCAAGTGTTGATGAAAAGCAGCTGAAAGGCTGAGGAACGCCAGAGGGTCCTAAAGGGAAAGGGATGAAAATCAAGCAGAAATAATAGAAGGTCAGGGAGCAGTTTGGGCAGCCAAACGCAGTGACCGTCTATAGTCGAACACCATAGGACTGTCGGTTACCTGTGACAAAAACAAGTGGAAGGTTTAGGATTGCTGCTTGATCCCCTAATGATTTCAGGCTACGTTTAGATAGCTTAAGCTTGTGCCACTGGCAATAGGTAATGGAGCAAGTGTTTTGCCTCATTTATAATAATTTTGTGCAGTATTCTATCCATTTTTGTATTGAGTACTCCACAGACACATTGTAGCATAGAAATGCATTCACATGTCCACTTCATTTGTAGATTAATGGTCTGAAATAAAAACCAGAAACATGTCTGCGTTTGATCTGATTCACATTCCAAACTAATACATTTCTATGAATGGTCCCAATATGTTAACAGATAGCAAATACTGTAGATGCCATCGGTCTTTCATCCTTGTTGTGTCTGTTAAAAAAGCCTAGACATGAGAGTTTAGCGTTAGGGGTGAAAGCTGATACTTATGATGAAGGATACACCATAGAGGACCTGGAAAACCAGCAGTATGTCTGATAATATGCTACTGCATCGTGCTGCGCCCATATCACTCAGAGACAGAGGCATAGTTGTATGGCGGATGAACTTACTTCTAGGCTCACAGTGCACTAAGTGAGGAGTATTGAGAGCACCCAGTTAACACAGAGAATTTGCTATGTTTGTTTAAGCAGCAGGACAAATCATTGCTTGGACTACAATGTCATGCGCACAGCAGTCCAGCACATCCCCCTCCTCTGTTGACACCTCATTGTTAATGTACAATCTCTATAGAGAGCCTGGTCTGGGCGGGGAGAGCTCTCTCAGCACTGCTACATGGCTAAATTTAAAAATTCTGATTGTTCCAGAACGGCTGCAGCCAGTAATCTAAGTGATACATCATTGGATTCAGGATCTCTGCCTACACAATGCTGCTCTCAGATGAGGTAGTAAAAACCTGCTGACAAATAACCACGACTGTTCAGCAAAGATAATGGTGGATATTTATTACTGTGTTTATCACTTTTTTACTCAAAAAGTTAAATAAATGATCAATTATGGTACAAACCATAAATTGTGGCTTTTCAAGCTTTCTCACCAGCTCAGTTTTCTAAAAAGTTCATGGAGTGTTCAGGAAGCGGATCGGGCCATGCGCAGCCCAACACATTTACTATGATTTATGCCAGAAAATGGATTACATTATAAAGCAAGCAAAGCAAGCGATCCACCAGCCATATTAACTTGTGGCACATTGTACACCAGTGTCCCCCACTGTTTGTTATGGCCTTTACTTGCAGTGGGAGGTAAAACAAATTACGCTTGTCACTGGTAACAATATAAGAATATTTTTTTGTTTTTTTACAAACCACAACAAAATTACATTCTAAAATGCTAATGTAACAAAGCAAACACAAATAAAACAGATAAATGGCCGACACAGCGAGTACAAATTACCTTCACAGCTCAGAAGGGACTGAACGATTACCAGGAGGGGACGTAAATAACACTGTGCGCTTGTCATCTCTGCATCACCCACAATAAACAGCATGTGCAAAAAAAGATTTTGGAGAATGTGTAGGCAGGCCTAGATTAAAGTGATAGGTATTTATTGGCGAGCGTTGGCACATTGTTACGGAGTGAAGAGTGTCAGGAGGAAGATGGACTGACAGAAAACTCGATGATGATCTATCTGCTCTCAGATCTGGTGCGAATATAGTAAGCGGAGACGTCTTCGAGGAGACGTCTTCCAGGATACGTGGAGCGCAGTAGATTATGTTCACTCTATTATCATTGCTGACATTTTAATAATATTTCCAGGAGCACCGTCATGAGGACAGGAACATTTAACAATGCCACAACTACAAGCAACAAAAGTCACTGAATTACGACCCAATACCTGGATACAATTTGAGTGTCGTGTTTTATACTCAAGATATAATATAAATATTACTCATTGCATTATGGAACGTTATATTTCAATTTGATTGTTCTTCCAAGATCTCGGCTTGTTGATATAGATTGGAAATACATAGAACCCTGCATAAGTATTAGATAAGCGATGAAACAATACAAAGTAGGAATGGTTTCAAAAATATGTGTTAAATAAACAAAATGTAAAGTGAATGAACAAAAGAGAAATCTAAGGGTATGTGCACATGACGTCTTTTAAACACTAGCGTACCCCTTCATTTGTGAAGCAGAACATGCCCGTTGTCTTTTGTGGCCTGCATTTCTGAAGCGGTTAAAAATATTTTAAAAAGTTACAAAAGTTGGAATCTCTTCAATTGTTGGTGTACATTTTCAGGAGCTTTCTAGGTGAAGTCCACCTAAAAAAGACACACAGTGGGTAAAATAAGTATTGAACACATTACCAATTTTCTAAGTTAATATATCTCGAATATATCTCACTAATAGGAACAAGGGTAGCAGGAGCACTGGTTAAGAGTAACATAAAGTGCAATAGCAGATTCTTATAAATCCAGTGTAGCTATAGAAGTAACTTCAATGTCCCATGCCACCTTCCAATGTAGCTGACCTAACAAGTGATCAATACCATAATACAGAATGCCAGCCTCATAGGCCTCACTGCCCCACAATAAAAGCGTATGCACCCATGTAACTAACCTAACAAACAAGGAAGAGACGACCAACAAAGCCCAATAGCTGAAAAGGGAAACTTTATTGAGGTGAATGGTGAGCGGCACAATTACAAGAAGAACACCGACATCAGGAAATTCCCGGCTAAGAGAGGATAATCATGATCACTTATTAAGCCATGAAAAACATTGGATAACCATATGCACAGTGTAGAAGATGAGAATAATGTACATAGTATAAAAGTAAAGGTACCAATGATAACAGGTATGTGTTAGGGCAACCAGAAAGCCAATGAGTCACATATGTTAGTATCAGAGCAATTACCAACTAATTTGTCATTCTTAAATATAAGGTGACATAATAGGTACTGGGCCCAGGTTCCACAACCAGAAGGTCAAAAAGGCCAATGCCTGTTGTGAATTGTAAACATACCTGAAGGGGAAACCGGGACAGACCTGGTGCCAGCGTCTACCTGACGGCCGTTTTGGCAGGAAAAGCCTTCGTCACGGGGAGTGGTTGAGTGAGGAAGGTGCAGGGTTTAAAAGGAGGCATCATCCAATCAAAGGTAGTGGGCGGGTAAATGACGCATGAGCTGCCACAGCAACCCAGGACGCCAGTCGCCGGCCGTGTCATACGTCACCCGACATGACACATGGTCGTCACATGAACGGACGTCACGCGAGCCACAGAGACACAGCGGTGCGATAGCGACCCGAAGCAGGAGGCACACATGCATACACGCCCAGCAAGGATACCATAGAGAGATCATTAAATCTCACTTCATCAATGCGGCCACATGTAAGTTCCTGTTTAAAAGTGTATTCATATAAGGAAAACCGGCCGTATAATGCTTTTTGGACAACATAATGAAGACATAAATAGAGAATGACAATCCCATATCCATCATAATCATATAATTGGGATTTTTTTTATAAAGATTAATATATAGATAATAGACAACATCATATCTCAGGGATACGGACATTTATATAGCATGGATATCTAAATATAATATACCATAAATATCTATCCCAAAGGATGTCAAGAACAATATAATATCATATCACTCCATATATGTATTATGGCACTATAACAACAAGATGTATACATAGATTAAGAAAAAGAGCTTACGTTCATAATATAATTCATAACATCAAATATTATAGCCTAAATGACATGAGGCATATAACAACACAGTTGAATTATTTTATATAGAGTAATACAACAACAATCCACAATATTATCAAAATTGCAGTCATCATTCAATCATAATGTCAATAGTATCTATCCCGAAAGATGTCCAAATCAGCATGGTATATTTCATCTGTATATACATGTGCAGTCCTAGATGATGAAAGGATGGTGTCTAAATAAAACACACAAATAGAGAGGAAAAAACTTCTTAAACCACAAACAAATCACAAAAATGAGGAATAAGAAATATGCTCATTGAGACCCATAGGGCAGAGAGTTTTAAGGGTCCATATCCGTCTCGTCTCCATCATTGCCAATCTTTGGCTAATTTTACCGCCGCGTATATTGGAATCAAGACGGTCTATGCCTCTAACTCTAAGTATTGTTGCATCGGACTGATGATATTGTTGAAAATGGCGAGGGATAGTTTTCAAAAGAGAAATGTCAGGACAGTCCGCTGCTGCTACGATCCCATTAACATGTTCCCTGGGTCTAACCTTTAATTGCCTAGTTGTAACGCCGACATAAATTTTTGGGCAGGGACAGATGGCATAGTAACCGCGGTGGTCGTGCAGGTAATACATTTTTTGATTTTTAAATGTACGGGTCCCCGTGGAATCAGAAAATGAGTCGGCCCTATCAATATTTTGACAGGCAACACATTGCCCACAGGGCACACAACCAGTCCGAGGGGGCACAGGACCAAACTGAGATGGTTGGGTCACACATTCATAATGGCTAGTGACCAAATAGTCATGTAGATTCTTAGATCTACAGATGCTCATCATTGGTCTATCAGGAATGATCTTAGCCAACACAGAATCTGCCTGTAAAACAGGCCAAAATGTCTGTAAACAAGACCTCATGGCAGAAAATTGGCCATGATAGTCAGTAACAAATCTCATTGTCTCCCTTGACCGAGACTCCTTAGAGGCATATAGTAAAGAATGTCGAGTGCAGTGTCTATCCCTATTATATGCTTTATTGACACATCTTTTACTATAGCCCCGGGCGTAAAATCTATTTTTTAGCTCAATCGCTCTAATCTCAAAATCAGAGTCCGTGGAACAGATTCTACGAAGACGTAGAAACTGGCCCACGGGAATGGATCTCATCATGAATTTGGGGTGGGAGGAGGAAGCTTGCAAAATGTTGCCAGCGGTCTCTTTACGATAGATGTCAGTCTGTATGGTATTTGAAGAATCCTTTCTAACTGTAACGTCAAGGAAGTCGATGGACTGTGAGTGGTGGGTATATGTGATGCATATGTTTGCATTGTTGGAGTTCAGAGTCCTCATAAAATCATGAAGATCAGATTCTGTGCCCTGCCAGATCAAAAAAATGTCGTCAATGTACCGTGTCCAAAAAAGGACACGGTCCATCGACGGCAGATGATCTGACAGGAAGAGGTTCCTCTCCCACAGCCACAGGAACAGGTTGGCATATGAGGGGGCAAAAGACGCCCCCATAGCTGTACCCTGGAGCTTCAGATAGAAGGACCCCTTAAAAACAAAAAAATTGTGCATTAAAGTAAATTCTAATAACTCCATGATTAACGACATAATGTCTCCAGGTAAATTAGACATGTCAAGAAAAAACCTGGCAGCCCGGAGTCCGTTATTGTGTCTTATACTGGTGTACAGAGACTCGACGTCTCCGGTCACCAGTATAGTGTTATCCCTCACACACAGTCCATCAACCTTCCTAAGAAACTCACCCGTATCTTTAGTAAAGGACGGTAAGTCTTCAACCAATGGTTGAAGCTTGGAGTCAATCCAACGATTCACATGTTCTAGAAAATTCCCTCGACCTGACACAATTGGTCTCCCTGGTGGTGAATTGACATCTTTGTGCACCTTTGGCAGGAGGTATAGCGTGGGAACTACAGGCTCGACCATCTGAAGCGCGGAAGCCAGCTCCTTGGTGACAACGTTGTTGTCAAGTGCCGCCTTGAAGATCTTTTGAAGTTGAATGGTATATGCAGACAGTGGGTTGAAGGTCAACTTCTTATAACAAATAGGAATAACGTTTGGAACACCATTCTAAGTCCAAACTGGGTGCAAAAACCTAAAAAAACATCACTATGGGGAGATAAGGTATGCACACCAGTGACTATGTAAGGGGAATACATGAAATAGCAGAAACTGCTGTGTGAATACTGACTTGAAAAATCCAATAGCTATATGCAAGAGTGAAAATGTGAAAAATGGAATCTGCATTGCTGCCATGAACATATGAATCAAGAGAAATTTAGCTACTGAATTGATCAATGCAATAGAGCCCCAACACTACGCCAAAGTATTTCTCTAGAGAAATACTTTGGCGTAGTGTTGGGGCTCTATTGCATTGATCAATTCAGTAGCTAAATTTCTCTTGATTCATATGTTCCTGGCAGCAATGCAGATTCCATTTTTCACATTTTCACTCTTGCATATAGCTATTGGATTTTTCAAGTCAGTATTCACACAGCAGTTTCTGCTATTTCATGTATTCCCCTTACATAGTCACTGGTGTGCATACCTTATCTCCCCATAATAACTTCTTATAACACACTGTATCCCTCAACTGTCTGTATGCTTCTTTCTCATAAAGTTCCCATGCCCATGTTGCTGGCTGGCAGGGGAACCTGGGACCCAGTACAGTGGAGCACGAGGACCTGCTTTGGAATGCATGGAGGACCTGTTCCATCACAGGTCCTTGATGCGTTCCACCACAGGACCTCGCGCTCCACTGCACTGTGTCCCAGGTTCCCCTGCCAGCTGAAAACACTAGGTATCACCGGATGTTGAGAGTGTGCGATGTGATATACAGTGCCTACAAGTAGTATTCAACTCCCTGCAGATTTAGCAGGTTTGATAAGATGCAATTAAGTTAGAGCCTGCAAACTTCAAACAAGAGCAGGATTTATTAACAGATGCATAAATCTTACAAACCAACAAGTTATGTCGCTCAGTTAAATTTTAATAAATTGTCAACATAAAAGTGTGGGTCAATTATTATTCAACCCCTAGGTTTAATATTTTGTGGAATAACCCTTGTTTGCAATTACAGCTACTAATCGTCTTTTATAAGACCTGATCAGGCCGGCACAGGTCTCTGGAGTTATGTTGGCCCACTCCTCCATGCAGATCTTCTCCAAGTTATCTAGGTTCTTTGGGTGTCTCATGTGGACTTTAATTTTGAGCTCCTTCCACAAGTTTTCAATTGGGTTAAGGTCAGGAGACTGACTAGGCCACTGCAACACCTTGATTTTTCCCCTCTTGAACCAGGCCTTGGTTTTCTTGGCTGTGTGCTTTGGGTCGTTGTGTTGTTGGAAGATGAAATGACGACCCATCTTAAGATCCTTGATGGAGGAGCGGAGGTTTTTGGCCAAAATCTCCAGGTAGGCCGTGCTATCCATCTTCCCATGGATGCGGACCAGATGGCCTGGCCCCTTGGCTGAGAAACAGCCCCACAGCATGATGCTGCCACCACCATGCTTGACTATAGGGATGGTATTCTTGGGGTCGTATGCAGTGCCATCCAGTCTCCAAACGTCACGTGTGTGGTTGGCACCAAAGATCTCGATCTTGGTCTCATCAGACCAGAGAACCTTGAACCAGTCTGTCTCAGAGTCCTCCAAGTGATCATGAGCAAACTGTAGATGAGCCTTGACATGACGCTTTGAAAGTAAAGGTACCTTACGGGCTCGTCTGGAACGGAGACCATTGCGGTGGAGTACGTTACTTATGGTATTGACTGAAACCAATGTCCCCACTGCCATGAGATCTTCCCAGAGCTCCTTCCTTGTTGTCCTTGGGTTAGCCTTGACTCTTCGGACAAGCCTGGCCTCGGCACGGGTGGAAACTTTCAAAGGCTGTCCAGGCCGTGGAAGGCTAACAGTAGTTTCATAAGCCTTCCACTTCCGGATGATGCTCCCAACAGTGGAGACAGGTAGGCCCAACTCCTTGGAAAGGGTTTTGTACCCCTTGCCAGCCTTGTGACCCTCCATGATCTTGTCTCTGATGGCCTTGGAATGCACCTTTGTCTTTCCCATGTTGACCAAGTATGAGTGCTGTTCACAAGTTTGGGGAGCGTCTTAATTAGTCAGAAAAGGCTGGAAAAAGAGATAATTGATCCAAACATGTGAAGCTCATTGTTCTTTGTGCCTGAAATACTTCTTAATACTTTAGGGGAACCAAACAGAATTCTTGTGGTTTGAGGGGTTGAATAATAAATGACCCTCTGAATAAACTTTTCACAATTTAAAAAAAAAATAAAAAAAAGAAATAACATTCTTTTTTGCTGCAGTGCATTTCACACTTCCAGGCTGATCTACAGTCCAAATGTCACAATGCCAAGATAATTCCGAATGTGTAAACCTGCTAAATCTGCAGGGGGTTGAATACTACTTGTAGGCACTGTATGTGTATGTGTGCAATCTGATGCGTGTGTGTGTGTGTGTGTGTGTGTCTGTTCGATCCGATCTGATGTGTGTGTGAGTGCCGGCTGGAAACAGGGGAGGACCGCTATGGAGCATACTTGCTGGGAGCGCCCTCCGAAGATAGCAGGACGACCTAGTAAGTATGATTCTCTTGGGAAGGGGGTCTGCTTTTTTTTTGGGGGGGGGTGAAGTAAGCTTACCCCCAACCCGTGTTTATGTGGGAATAAGCCCTACCCCAAAAATATGCCCTAGCACATTTTCGGGACCAAAAATAATATAAGACAGTGGCTTATTTTTGGGGAAAAACAGTGGTAGTTTTTCTTGGGTTATTGGTGGATCTTGGAAGTGACTATAGAGGTGTATATAAATATATATATATATACTAGAAGGTGGCCCGATTCTACGCATCGGGTATTCTAGAATTTACGTATTGTGTAGTTAATGTATGAATTTTGTTTTATATATATATATATATATTTATATAGATGTTGTTGTCTGTAGTTACCAAGTGTTTGTGGGTGTTGTCTGGGTGTGGCGGGAGGTGTTGTTTGTGTGTTGCGTTGTTTGTAGAGCGCTGTGTGTCTGTAGCGTTGTGTGTGTGTGTTGCGCGGTTTGTGTGGGTGTGGGGTGTGGTGTGTTTTGGGGGGAGGTATGTTTTGTGCAATGTGTGTGTGTTGCGTGGTATGTGCGTATATTTATGTATGCTGCGGTGTTTGTGTGTTGGGTGTTGTGTGTGTGCAGCGTTGTCTGTGTGTGTGGGTGTCTGTGTAGGGCGGTGTTTGTGGTTCCCAGTGTGTGTGTGGTGTGTTGTGCTTTGTGTGTGTGTGTGTTGGGGGGAGGTGTGCACCTCCCATCGTGCTCCATCCGCCATGCTGCGCACCCCCCATCGTGCTCCATTCGCCATGCTGCGCACTCCCAAACGTGCTCCATCCGCCATGCTGCGCACTCCCAAACGTGCTCCATCCGCCATGCTGCGCACTCCCAAACGTGGTCCATCCGCCATGCTGCGCACTCCCAAACGTGCTCCATCCGCCATGCTGCGCACTCCCAAACGTGCTCCAGCCGCCATGCTGCGCACTCCCAAACGTGGTCCATCCGCCATGCTGCACACTCCCAAACGTGCTCCATCCGCCATGCTGCGCACTCCCAAACGTGCTCCATCCCCCATGCTGCGCACTCCCCATCGTGCTCCATCCCCCATGCTGCGCACCCCCCATCGTGCTCCATCCCCCATGTTGCACCAGCATCAGCCTCTCTGCCCCCAGCATCAGCCTCTCTCCTCCCAGCATCAGCCTCTCTCCACCCAGCATCAGCCTCTCTCCTCCCAGCATCAGCCTCTCTGTCCCCAGCATCAGCCTCTCTGTCCCCAGCATCAGCCTCTGTCCTCCCAGCCTCATCCTCCCCCAGAATCAGCCTCTCTTCTCTCAGCCTCCCCCCTCCCAGCCTCCCTCCTCCCAGCCTCCCCCAGCATCAGCCTCCCCCTCCCAGCCTCCCCCAGCATCAGCCTCTCTCCTCCCAGCCTCCCCCAGCATCAGCCTCTCTCCTCTCAGCCTCCCCCAGCATCAGCCTACACCCTCCCAGCCTCCCCCAGCATCAGCCTACCCCAGCATCAGCCTACCCCAGCATCAGCCTCTCTCCTCCCAGCCTCCCCCAGCCTCCCCCAGCATCAGCCTCCCCCTCCCAGCCTTCCCCAGGATCAGCCTCTCTCCTCCCAGCCTCCCTCAGCACGCCGTGCTCCTCTGCCGACACTCACAGATCCGATCGCATACACTCACACACACACTCACACATCTGAACACACTCACACACATCCGATCGCATACACTCACACACACACTGAAGATATCGCACATACGCGCTCACACTCACAACATCCGGAGATACCACATGCTTCTGGCCATGTGATCCTCTGGCAGGTCCTGGAAGGTCACTCCACAGTATCGCCGCCGAGAAGCAAGCGATATCCCAGGATGTTGTGAGTGTGTGGATGCGATGTGATGTGTGTGTGAGAGTGAGTGTGATCTGATGTGTGTGTGTGTGTGTGTTGTTATGTGTGTGCGTGTGTATGTTCCGCCGCTGCAGGACCTTGATGCGCTGGTAACTATGCTACCATGGTTACCAGCGTATCCCGTCCCCCGCTCGCACGGGAGCCCACACCAGCATACGGCGGCAACCCTAGCAATGCGAGGGTATGTGTCGGCTGGGTTGGCGGCGTACGCTAAAGTGGGCTCCGGGGGTATAGTACTCACCTGGGAGTCGTGGCTCCGTGTCGGTTCGGGGAATGCGTGCGGGGGGCGGGGCCAGAGCGAGCGTGCATTGCGTGAGGGGGGCGGGGCGTGGCCGAGTTGCCAATGCATGCAGGGTGCCGGGGCGAGAGGCCAATCCGTGTGGGGGCAGAGCCTGGGCGAGCGGCCGGCCAACCCGTGTGCGGGCGGAGCCTGGGCGAGCGGCCAATCCGTGCGGGGGGGCGGGGCCATGGCGAGCCCAGCGGCCAATCAGCTTTGTGTCACTGTAAGGACACAATTTTGGAGCAAGACAGACAGACAGACAGACAGAATAAGGCAATTATATATATAGATAGATATATATATATATATATTCCATGTGTTGGAATTGATTATATATGTATACACACACACTATACCCTTACTGAGAAGATACAAAAGATTGCATCTCCAAATATAACATAACAAGCGTCAACAGGTGCCAGCTGGTATAACTACAACAAACACGAGCAAAAGAATACAGCAGCACTTTGTAAGTGCTAAAATATATGCAAACATAGAATATATGAAATTTAAACTGCATAAATGCTATATGGAATATTGTTTCAGGGCTAGCTGTGAATAATAATAATAATAATATTATAATATATCAATTATTTCAATAATTATTCACTGATATTTACACTGGCTTGCTAGACCAATATGTTAAAGGGAAACTCCTCCACCAACTGCTGAATGAGAATTCCATGTATTATTAATGCCAGTTTTGACTAATACTAACTAATATACAATATCAAATATGCCTAACACTTTCTATTACTTTGCCAAATAAATATATATGTTACTGGTGACTAACTGAGAAAACCATACAATAAAAGAATATTTATTGTACACACCCAAAAAGACTACAGTAATATATTCTACTAAATACCACACAAATAGCACAATACCATAATTGTACAACAATACTAATATGCAATAAAATCCACAATTATCTAATAATATTATCCACCCACGTTACTTAAACACTTACACATACAATAATTACAACCCACCCACTTATCACTTGCTATTCTTACAGAGAATAAGTGATTAATAGCAGTGCAATGGGTTAATACAATATTAGAATGCAGAAGGTTAATACAAGGATACTTAGCACAGTCTTGAATGTGAGACTACAGTCCTGAGCTGCTTGCTGCTTGACACAGGGGACACAAAAAGTGGAGGCTGCTTGAGGGAGCGGAAAGGGATAACAGAAGCAGTTACTGTTCCAGAAGGATAACAGATAACTGAAGCAGTTACTGACCCAGAGCAGGTCTCAGGGGGTTCCTGTGAGGTTGGGGCCTTAACTTCACTTCTCGCTACATGTAGCTAGGCATTTTGGACTGCACTTCTCGTAGATGCCAGACTTCTCAAGGAGAAGCGTATTTCTGAGTTTAAGAAGGACAAGATATTTTGGGATCTAGGGAGATTGGGCTGTGAAATGGGCTTGGGAGACAATCTGTAAATCAGTATCCCATGCCACCTCTAAAAGGGGAAGTCTAAAATACTTCCTTAATTATCATATTTGAACCAAGAGCTTACAATATAACACCTCTACATGACCCTTATGCAGCTAATCCCCTCGATTGGAAGCAGGTAATTAATAACTATCCTCTAATGGGTAGCAGATGCAAGCCCAATCTCAGCTTGAATGCACAAGAATACGGAGAATGACAAATCTACGCCTGGTAGAGATTAGAGCATAAGTGAACAGAAAAGTAGACTCCATTCAAAGACTTTATTCCCTTATAGAAATTCTGAATTGAGGTCTTATGAACTGTGTCAATATAATAGATATAAATGTTATATTTTCAGCATCGTGATCTGGAGGGGAAGTACATATTTATATATTTTTATATAATTGTGCGGTTAGTGCATCAGCCCTAAATTAATGTTGGCTAGATAGAGGATGCTATTCATGTCATGTTTCATCTCTATAGAAATGTAAAACTGTGATAAGAAACATGACTCTGATATCTTCTGAGCTCCAAGAGTGTAACATCTTTTGTATATTTGTATAAATAGTGCCTACTTTTTGTGTTCATTATATAAAATTGAATAGCTTAGTTTCCCTTGCACTGTAATCCGCATCTACGAAGCCATGAGCTATTTGTAATGGCTGTTTAATTGGACTGCATAAGCGATTGGTGGTGGCAGCTAGTGGTTTTATTGGTATTTTGTGGAGTGTGGCAGTGACTATTTTGAGGTATATATATTCCATGTGTTCAAGTCTGTTGCTATCCCCTCACTGTGAACTTCCCATTAATCGGCCTAGTAGTGGAAACAGCCACGGTCTCGTCCATTAATTTTCAGTCAACTGTGTAATTGTCCTGACGATTGGGGACAGCAGAATGCTCTTCAAGATACCTCCAATCTAAAAGCCATGTTAAAGTTAAAATTGAGATTATTAAAGTGCTAAAATTAAACTAAACCATTAAATAAACCCTTTCCAATACAATATGAAAAAAGGTCTGTTTTTTGTCTTGATGATTTTCATCTGTATTGTGTTTAGTACATCCAGTTATAACATCTACAATTAAAAAATAATAATAAAAGGCATGATACATTTTCTGTGGTCTAAGGGGTAACGTCTCTCCTTTGGAGAGTGACATGTCTGACAAAAGCTTCTTATGCAGCCAAATTAGATCTCTTACTTTGCACTAATGAGAGGCAATGATCCGAAACATGTGTCTGCAAATAGAGATTCTGGTTTGGATTTTATCCTAAATCTTGTGGCAAGGCTCGATAAAGGGTCAATATTGACTTGTAGGAATGCTACTTCCAATAGGCGTCACTAGAGTTCAAGTCCTCTTTCTGTGTAATCTTTGCAATTAACCTGCTAAAAATAGATGCTAATGGACGGTGTCTGTATAGTATCCATTTTTTATTTATTTTTTGTACCCATTGAGAATCTCATCCTGAGTTATAATCCCGCCAAGGACAAGATATGCCACGAGTTTGCATGTTCTCCTTATGTTTACGTGGGTTTCCTTTCACAAACATAGATAGGTAATATATTGTGAGTCCCAATTGGAACAGCGATGATAATGTCTGTAAAGTGCTGTTGAATAAAATGGCGCTATAGAAGCAAAGCATACTAAATAACTACAATGATTCAGATGTAGATGTCACCTACTCATAATAATTCCAGTCCTGGGTATAAAGTGATCTCTTTTAACCCAGATATGTGTAATTTAATAAGCTGCTTTCTTTAAAGGATATCTGTCACCAAGTTGTTGCTATATAATATAAAAGCAGCATGATGTAGAAGCAGAGACCCAATCAATATGTCAGTTACTGGGCTGCTAACTGTAGTTTTGATAAAATCAGTGTTTTATCAGCAGATTATAACAAGAAGACTAGTACACATGCAGCAAATTTGTCCTCTATATTCATGAGCTCTTTATAAATCCCACCGCACAACTGATTAGAAGCTTTTTGCCTATGCACAGTGTACATCAGTGGTTGGGGGTGGGGTTATACCTAGCTCAGCATTCAGAGAACTGGTAGATTTGCAGCAAGTAAAACTGTGATTTTATTTTAAATAAACTGCAGCAAGCAGCACAGTGATACATTGTTGGAATCAGGGTCTCTGCCCCTATGTCATGCTGCTCTGAGATGGAGTAGCAAAAACCTGGTTCTTACCCCTCCTACATTTGAGGATAGTTTTTGCTGAATTTGCTATATTTCCTTAGTTGCTTTGTTATAGGATAATCAGCTGCATCTGTTAAGCCCTTATTAGAGAAGGCAAAAATCGTGCGGAAAATCGCAATATCGCTCGAAACAGAGCGATATTCGCAGTGTGTAATAGCTGCTGGTGATCGGAATATCATTTCATTCTCGCGAAACCAGATCTTTCAACTTGCTTGAGCTGCCACCTCGTAATACATGCTTGTGAATGACTAGCGATTTTCCATTGACCGCAACAGCGATCTATTGAATGAATATTCGCTTGTGTAATAATGAGCTTATACGGATGATAACGATGTGATAACGATTCATTCATCCATTGCTATTGTTAAAAAATGTTCCTGTCTCATAGGGAATTTCTAGTCTATGACTGCAATAAGTAGAAATGTCCAGATAGAGGACCACTAGACTGTGACTGAGCCAAGACTTACGAGAGGAGACTCCTAATGATGAAATAAAGAAACAGACCCCTGGGATCCCACCAAGCCAAAGATCCCAGCTCTCAATTATTTACTCCCGACTCACATATGACCTTGCAGCGCGATTGCTCCAACCTGGAAGGACGCAAGCCTGAGAAAACTTAATGTTGATACATGAGGTTAACTGCTTAACTGGTGGTTTGTAAAAGCTTCTTTCTTTAGCAGTTGATGTAATTACAGCATAAGTACTGTATACTGCGACCGGAGAACAAAGGCTGCTAAAGGACTGCAAATAAATACCTTTATCCTCCAACACTTTAGAATAAGGTAATTGAATCACATGACAAAATCTAAACACCTAAATAACCTAAATGCATAACCATGATGATGTCCAATGGTCCTCTCCATTATGCTTACCTTTTATTTATGCTTTTCAGTGATGACTGATTTTTAACTCTGCTTCATTAAGATATGACGTCTGCCTGGAACCACAGTCTCAGGATGGCTGTCATGGACAGACTAGAGGCAAGCTGCCCACTCAGTAGGATCCTGAGGACCCCAAAACCCTTTAACCTCTGTAAAGGGATCTGGAGTTACTACAGGGTCCAGGAGATTGCTACCTATGGAAGGCTGCAATCTAGAAAAGAGTAGTCACCAGGCAGGGTCAAAACCAGGAGGTACAAAAAGGAAAAATCAAATCAAAATCAACAAGCAAGAGAGTAGTCAGGAGATCAGGCTAAGGTCAAACCGGAGATGACAGCAAAGTACATAAAACAGCAGGCAGGAGAGTGATCAGTGAACCGCCAGAGGTCAAAACACAAGAGCAGGGTGTGAACCAGGGCCGCAGAACTAATACTAGAAGACTTTATCTGGCAACGACCAGCAGACTGAAGGAGGAATAAGAAGGGTGTGGTGCCTTCCCATTTGCCCTGGCTGAAAGGTGGTAACTTCAGCTGGAAGGGACACACCGCCACAGTCACCCAGTGGCACTGCAGGTCACAGGCAAACCCAGCTTTGTGAATGGGTGGAGCCTGCACCCACCAGATTCACTGGTACTGACTCCTCCCCTATCACCAGCACTGCCCACGGCGGGAATACGAAGAAGTCTGGTGATCGAAGCAGAAGTCGCAGGAACAGACTCTGGTGGAGATGTAACATAGGGATAACTATTATAAGCAACTCTAGTTTAACAGCATTGTTTGTTGGAGACTAAAGCCCGCTTTACATACTACAATATATCTTACGATGTGTCGGCGGGGTCACGTCGTAAGTGACGCACACCCGGCATCGTAAGGTACATTGTACTGTGTGACAGGTACGTGCGATTGCGATTGAACGTTAAAACGTTCATCGCACGCACGTCGATCATTTCTCATGAATTGAACGTCAGATTGTCCATCATACCTGGGTTAGCACACATCGCAGCGTGTGACACCCCGGGAATGATGAACAGATCTTACCTGCGTCCCACGGCTCCCGGCCGACAATGCGGAAGGAAGGAGGTGGGCGGGATGTTTACGTCCCGCTCATCTCCGCCCCTCCGCTTCTATTGGCCGGCTGCCGCGTGACGTCGATGTGACGCCGAACGTCCCTCCCACTCCAGGAAGTAGACGTTCGCCGCCCACATCGAGGTCGTATGGACGGGTAAGTACGTGTGACGGGGGTTAATCGTTTGTGCGGCACATTCAACAAATTGAATGTGCCGCACATATGATGGGGGCGGTTATGATCGCATACGATATCGTATGCAGAATTATAACATGTAAAGCAGGCTTAAAGTAGTCTGAGATCCACCTCCTGCATCTTCAGGCTGTCGTTTTGTTCTTCATGCCTATTTTATACTGCAGCTCTTCTTTTTCAGATTGGCTTCTATGTTTAAGCACAAGCTTGTTAGGAAGTCCATGCATGAAAAGTTTATTTCCATGACTTCAAGTCATAAACTACAAGCAATTGAAGATATTTGAAATGTGGTAAATAAGTCTATTATAGGGAGAGAGACTGGCTTTTGGAGTGACAGCTACTCAAGTTCAATATTCCTGCCGTCAGTCACCCATATAATTAGATGGCTGTTGGCTGCACGATGTTTTGGCTTATCATTCGGCAGTCAGCAATGTTGGCCATCTCTCCCTCTACCGTGGTCTCTATAAGGAAGCTGTTAACAACTTATTGCCAGGAGAACAAAGTGACTGGCAGTCCAAAATAAAACATGCCCGATTGACATCTTCCCCGACGATCAATGGACTGGCACACCTGTACACTTTAGTGTCAACTAAGCCCATTGAATTCAGTGGATTTGGCTGACATTAGTCCAATGTAAATTTGGGGTCTACTCTTTACTAGGCCGATTTGGGTGACTGTATTGGGAACTGTTGTGGCTGTTGCTCAACTTTGTATAAATTTTGCTCAGCTTTTTTTCATAGTAACAGAAGAGGGTGAATCATTTTCTTTATTTAAAGTGGGGATATGTTTGGCTTTGGGAGAAGTTCTGAACAAGAAAGCTATCTCGGTCAACTCTCTGCTATATGCTACTTGTGATAGATCCTGGTCTTGAGAGTCATTTCCATTCTTGAATCTCAATATTAAATCTGTTTTCCTTTCTTTTGGCAGTAGTAGGGTTAATGTCAGTATTCCTTGCCTGCAAGCAGGGTAATTACCTGCTCAGGTGTTTCCGGTTTCGAACCACTTCCATTCCATTTATATACCCTCTGCTACCAGCAGAGGGTGCCTGTTTTACTCTTTCACATTTGGATGCTGGTTCTGGAGGTGGAAGGAGCTGCTGAAAACCCACTGTTGAACTTGCAGTAGTGGCTGCAGTCTTGGTGCTGAGTGCAACAGTCTGTTATTGTGTTCCCCCTGTCTGTCTTCCTTCACTGGTGTGTTGTTTTAGTGCAACGGAGAGCTCTAGGACTAGTGAGAGGGAAGATAGATACCTCCTCCATTTACCTGCCGCTGTACCCTGCACTCCTAGCCAGTCCCTATACAGGTTCCTCACTTGTCACCAAGCAGGAACTTGACGCCTTGAAAATACCATACAATAGTTCCTGGCTAGGGATTGGACAGGTGAAGGATGCTAGCCTCAGCGCTGCACTGAAACAATACACCAAGGAAGGAAGACAGACGGGGGAACACAACAACAGACTGCTGCAGTCAGCACCAAGACTGCAGAGCAAATTCAAGAGAAGTTTTCAGCAGCTCCTTCCACCTCGAGGGCAAGCATCCAAATGGCAAAGAGATTAACTGGCACCCTCTGCTTGTAGCAGAGGGGATATAAAGGGACTGGCAATGGTCCAAACTGTAAACATCTGAGCTGGTAATTAGCTTGCTTGTGAGGAATACTGGCATTAACCCTACGACTGCCAAAAGAAAGGAAAACACGTTTAATATTGAGAGTCAAGAATGGAAATGTCCCTCAAGTCCAGGATCTGTCAAAGGTCTCATATAGCAGAGAGATGACCGTGAGAAAGGCATGCACCAGAGCATCCCACCAGCTCCACTCTTCAGTACCAGGGTGAGCTCCATTATACTTTATCATAGTGGTTCAGCAAGTATTTATGTTGCATTTTAGATATCTGGCCCCAGTAATGAAGTGTTGAGTGACTTGGAGTTTATTTTTGGAGAATATAAATGCAATTACTCTACATGCAGGCTAAATACAGGAGAACCTAATTTAATTTCAGTTTGAGCTGGGACCTTAACTGAATAAGGACATTGTAACTCAATTGAATACTGATGTTATTATGTGATCAGTCTGGATCCATCTATTCTATAATGTATTGTATGATCAAAATCATCACAAGGGAATGATGGAGACAGCAAGGAATAGAAGACGCCCTAATCATATTAATCTGTCTCTTTATATACACCTTTTAAAGGAAAGTTTCAATATAATTAAAGTAGTATTGAGCACTGCAGGAAACAATAAATTTACTGGACCCATTTAACCCCAACTACAATGATAAGTTGTCGTCAGTATCAATATGACATTTTATCTCATGTTTAGACCATTATAAGATCCCATGGTGGACCTCTCAGGTAGGACGGAGCAGGATTTCTTCTCTCTACTACCACCAGTTAATCCCATATTACATGTTATCAGCACAGGTTGGCATGGGTTAACTGGATATGTAATAATGGAATAAAATCATTGATGTTAACGCCCCTTAATGTTTGTCAGCTGTACCCAAAATTTAGAATTGCTCGCTTTCCAATGTCAGCTTACATTTATGGCCAAAAGTTTTGAGTCTGATACAACTTTTGTTTTTCACAGTTTGCTGCTTCATTGTTTATCTTGGCAATTTGTGTTATCTGTAGATTGTTATGAATAGTGATCAGATAAATTGCAAAATCATTCTTTGCCATGAAAATTAACTTAAACACAAAAAAAAACATTTTCCTAAATTTCAGCCTTGCCACAAAAATGAGCAACTTACATCATTTCAGTGAACTACTCGAAAGCTCAGGACAAAGTTTCAATGTTGACAAAGCGGCTGAAATCACTGTCATGATAATTGAATTATAAGAGTAGACATGTTAGTTTAAACAAGAGCTGGTGCTTAAAATCATTATTTTATTTTAGTAACTAAGATTACATTAAAGGAAATGTGTACTCATTATTGCTTTGTGTCATCGGTGCTTTATAGGTAAGGACATTGCTACTTGCAAGATTGAACTTCAAATAGAGATGTTTAATTACTATGCAGCAGGTTTTAGGGCACCTAAAAAAATCCCTCAAGCACAAAATTTCATAAAGCGGATACAGATACATAATTGTTTTAATACCAGTGCAGAGCTTGCTCAGGAATGGCAGCAGTGCAGCTGCACACACATTAAGGCAAAGACTTTTAGACCTGACCAGGTGTCAAGAAGGACAGCAAGGAATTTACATTTAGAACAGGCTGACATTCTGCAGTAAGTACAGGGATTGGACTTCAGAGGACTTAAAGGGTATTCCCATCTCCAAGATCCTACCCATAATATGTAGTATGTGTAATAATAATAATAATAATAATAATAATATTAGCAAATACCTCCAATTGGAAATGTAGTATAGTTCTGATTTATTAGGTTGTTACCTCATGTTCAGGGAGTTGCAGGACCTTAGGTATCCATAGTTATGACCACACATATAGTCACAGTCAGTTAGTTGCTAGTGGTCATATTATTATTATTATTATTATTATTGTTATTACACCCACTGGATATTTGAATAGGAACTTGGAGATTAGAATACCATTTTAAGCAAAGTTATTTTTTCTGATGACGCCCCCTTAAACTGCTTGGGACATTTAGAAGAATGATTGTCTGGAGAAGAAAAGGTGAGCACTACCATGAGTACTGTAACAACAGTAAAGCCTCCTGAGACCATTCATGTGTGGATGCTTCTCATCCATGGAGAGGACGCATTCACAATTTTGTCTAAGAACATGACCATGAATAAAGAACGAAATCTAAAGATTCTCCAAAAGCAACTTCTTCCAACCATCAAGGAGCAATTTGTTGATGAACAATGCTTTTTTTCCAGCATGATGAAGACCATGTCACAATTATAATGTGGTTAATTAAAGCTCCACTCCAGGTTTTTTTTTATTGCACCACTGGAGTGGTACTTTAAATCCAAGTCCCTGCCCCTGTATTATACTCACCTCCTGGAGGCTTCTATTGCTGCTGCTTTGATCGATCTCGGTGCTATGTGACCTGCCAGAGTTTTCCGGTGTTTCATGGTTGATTGCTCTCAATGAGAGAAACAAAATTATAATCTTGTAGGTCTGATACATTTTAATAGCTAACTAAAATAAAATAAATGATGCTACAAAGCAAGCTTTCGACACTTCTCAGGTGCCTTCATCAGGCATGCTTCATGGAGCATGCCAGAGGTCACAACTCAATGCAGCCTTGTTCTGGCTTTCATAGAGATTTACTGAGCGCTTGTGTGTAATTTCTGACTTCCAGCCAGTCAGACGTTACTATCACAAGATGGTGCCACAGGATCTGAGCGGTGACGGTAAAAGGTGAAGACGCTGAAAGTTGAGTATGGGGCAGCGGGTTTATGGGGCAGGGAGCTATTAAAGCACCACTCCAGCGCTGAAGAAATCCTCTTCTGGACTGGTCTTAAAGTGAACAAAACATTGACATTTTGGGTCTATTGTGAGGAAACTTCCCAGACCTCAATCCCATCGTGGTCAATCCTACAAATGTTGGTGGAAAACCAAAAACACAGAAATTGTGATAAACTATGAGCACTGATTAGACAAGAATGAGTCATCAGTCAAGATTAGGGCAAGAAGCGGATATCCAGCTTTCAGGGAAAAGGGCGGAAGTCTTGAAAAAAAAAGGGACAGCAGTGTAAATATTGAGTCTTTACAAAAATTTGATGCATTTGTCAATACAAGTATAAAAACTTATGAAATACCAATAATTGAACTTTTGTAGTTTAGTAAACATAGAAACATCTGACTAAAAGATCTATGAACACAAACGGAAAACTGTCTGAAAACCAAAATTTGTGTCAGTCTTAAAGCTTTTGTCCACGACTGTAGAGGAAGCAAATAGGATTGTCACAGCAATCTGAAACAGTGTTGGACACTTGTCCTCTCATATATTGTACAACCACATATACCCCTTAAACACAGTTGAACCATACACCTCCATCATAGTTGATGGAACAGCCCCGCTAACTCTGGGACACTTGGAGATGGTATAGTATTGTTCCATTAGCATACAGTAGATTGGTCTCCCTTAGGCACACCATTAGGTACTATATAAAATATTGATAAGGTATAACTTGATGCCTATATACCATGGGTCCAGAACCTTATATCATAGTTCTTATATAAAGGTCTAGTGTAGAGTGGAACATCTGTGCTACTGAAATAAAGTGCTGGTGTTTTCTTATGTAGCACTAGAGACACTTTTGCCAGGAGTAGGGCTAGGCTTAGTCCCATTGAGCTGACGCCAACTTCTGTTGAGTAATATGTGGTGGTGCCATTAAAATGATTTTAGCCCTGACAATGCGATGAATGATGTGTACAAACTGTTTGCTTTATGCTCAGTCAGCCTGACAGTATAATTTCTGCTGTACAGGGCTGTGAAAAATAACTTGTCAAAAGAACAAAATATTGATCACTAAACAAAGGGGCAAATAATAATTAATACACTAAGCATTGCATAAATAATAATCATTATTCTTTATCTCAACAGCCATCTCATATAACAAATGATATTTAATATTTGCAAAGCAATATTTTGAATAATTCACATCATATCTTACATTCCTGGAAGTTGAGTATGTCACTGTGACTTAGTTTTCACCTATCTCACCTCTATTGAGATCATTCATGCCAAAAGAAAAAGCCAGCAGACTCACAGATGGATAAGTATCTATATTTGTCTATAAGTGTCTATATTTCTCAGCATTGAGGATACCTAAAAAAATGGACAACATTAAGGACAGTAGATGGAGTGATCAACCAAAGAAACTAAAGGGTGCTTTACACGAGACGATCTATCGTGCGATACATCGTCAGGGTCAAGTTTTTTGCGACGCACATCCGGCGTCGCTTCCGACGTCGGCCTGTTTGACACCTCCTAGCGACGCAGTATCACTCACAAATCATGAGTCGTGTACTCGTCGCTAGGTTTCATAAAATCGTTTATGAAACATGGCGCCGGGTGTTCATCGTTCCCGTGGCAGCACACGTCGCTCTGTGTGACACCACGGGAACGATGAACATCGGTTACCTGCGTCCCGTGGCTCCCGCCGGCTATGTGGAAGGGAGGAGGTGGGCGGGATGTTTACATCCCGCTCATCTCCGCCCCTCCGCTTCTATTGGGTGGCCGCCGCATGACGTCGCTGTGACGCCGAACATCCCTCCCACGTCAGGAAGTGGATGTTCCCCGCCCTCAGCGACGTCACCTGGGAGGTAAGTGCGTGTGACGGGGGTTAACGAGTTTGTGCGCCACGGGCAATCAATTGCCTGTGACGCACAAACGACGGGGGCGGGTATGATCGATCGTGAAATCGCATGATCGGTCGTGACGTGTAAAGCAGGCTTTAGTGTAGCAGATGAAGGACAAAAAACTGCCCTTTTAAATCAGATGTCCAGCAGTGCCATCAACTCAGAACTGGCAGCAACCAGAGAGACTCAGCTACATCCATTTCCATCTTCTGTCCAGAGGTTTTCTTCATGGAAGAATTGCAGACAAAAAGCCATATATTGCTACATGGAAACAAGGACAAGTGGCTCAGCTATGCATGAACACATAGGTGCTGGGTTGCATAAAAATGATAGTAGGTTCTCTGGACTGATGAATAAAAAAATGTGAAATATTTGGCTGTAACAAAAAGCAGTTTGTTCTTGAAAGGTCTAGAGAGCAGGAGAGCAATACAATCAGTATCTGAAAGCAACAGTAAAGCATGGAGGAGGCTCCTTGCAAGTTTAGGGTTGCGTTTCAGTAAATGGATTTGGAAATTTGGTCAGTATTATGTCCTCAGTGCTGAGAAATACAGAAAGCTACTTTTCCACCATGTATGATGTAATCCCATCAAGGAGGTATCTGATATTCTCCAAATTTTTTTGAGTAAATGAGGTTTTATTTGAGTTTTTTTCAAAAGTTCAAATAAACATTCGAATACACTTACAAAGATATGAACACATCCAATACAGGGTATTTGGGATCTCAACAAGTCTTTTCATCCTCTACTTTCCATCCTGAGTTAGGAGGTTCCAAGTTCAATTACTACTTTGCACCTGAGGTACAGGTGTTATATTCCCTTTTTTCAGGCATTCAAATCTTGTCCTTGGGAAGTTTTAAAAAGCATGACATTTTTACCTGACAGTACAGTGACAAATAAATACATAAAATATTTATACAAATAAATTGTAGATGATCGCAGCGTATACCATTAGTATAAAAACAAAGAAAAAAAAAACCAAAACCTCAAAAAGGATTAAATGAAAGAATTAATTGATCTGCATACTGTGCATGATATATAAAATTTTAGGTGAGTTCAAACATATATGATGCATATCTATTGTATGGATTTTACTTGTTATGTAAAAGAATATTAACCCCTTAATGACCGTGGGCAATAAAGTTATGTCCTAGCGGTCACAGTGTTAATCCGCGCATGATAGCTGATTTATACAGCTGACATGTGTGCCTACCAGGTACGAGCAGATCCGCGATCTGCCCGTACCTGTTAACCCCTTAAATGCCGCTGTGAAACTGTCACAACGGCATTTTAATAGCATTTGCGGTGTTCGTTTACTCACCGCCCGACACCGGAAGTCTCGTGACATGATCACGTGGATCTGATGGTTGTCATGGTAGCACAGGGTCATGTGATGACTCCTGTGGCTCACATGACTCACTTCCTGTCTCACACGGCTGAGAACAGTGTAAGAAAGAAGATGAGCATATCTGTTGTTCACAGCTGTGTAGCTGTGATCAGAAGATATGGAAGAGCGATCAGACTGCTCTTAGTCCTAGGGGGACTAGTAAAATGAAAAAGAAAAGTTTTGAAAAATTCTAAAAAAATAAAAAAACAAAAGTTCAAATCACCCCACTTACGCCCCATTGAAAATTAAAGGGTTAAGAAATAAAAAAATACACACATTTGGTATTGCTGTGTTCAGAAAAATCAACTAATCTGATCGGTAAACGGCATAGCCGCAAAAATTGCAAAAATTTTTGGTTGCCATAAATTTTGCGCAAAATGTAATAACTGGCGAACAAAACGTAGCATCTGTGCAAAAATGGTACAGTTAAAAACGTCAACTTAAGATGCAAAAAATAAGCCATCACTGAGCCGTAGATCCCGAAAAATTACAGCGCTACGGTTCACGGAAAATGCCACAAAACGTGCACCACTTTTTTTGGACAAACTTCTGATTTTTTTTTTTACCTCTTAGATAAAAATAAAACTATTCATGTTTGGTGTCTACGATCGTGCACCGACCTGAGGCATCACACCTGTACATCACTTTTTCTGTATAATAAACACAGTGAATAAAATATCTCAAAAACAATTGTGCAATCACACTTTTTTTGCTATTTTTCTGCATTTGGATTTTTTTTGCCTTTTTCCAGTACATTATATGATAAAACTCATGATTTAATTTAAAAGTACAACTCATTCTGCAAGAAACGAGCCCTCACATGCCTATATTGACGGAAAAATAAAAACGTTACAGCTCTCGGAAAAAGGGTGGCAAAAAAAAAACCAGCGCAAAAATCGTCCGGTCGTGAAGGGGTTAAAAATATTAATTGATCTGCATAATATACAAGATTGTAAATTAATTTGCTTTTATCTGATGTATATATATTTTGTATTCTTTACTTTTTTCTTGTTATTTAGGGGGAAAAAAAAGATGAGATGAGATGAAAAATTACTCTGCATGCTGTGCATAATATATAAAGTTTTCGGTGAGTTTACTTATGTCTGATGCATATCTATTTTATACATTTTATTTGTTATGAGAAAAAAAAATAAACTTCAAAACACATGAGATAAAAAATGAATCTGCATGCTGTGCACTTAAAATCCCAATAAAGTACATTTAAGTTTGTGGGTGAACTGTTAAAATCTATGTAAGATTTCCAATTCAAGTGACCTGTATTGTAAAGTTTTAAATGCTTGTTTTAGTTAAATGGTGAAAAAAATTCTGACGTTTGTAAAAAAAATAAAAAATAAAAAATAGAATTGCGCATTTGTCGCGATTTTCCAAGACCCGCAGCGTTTCCAATTTTTGGGATCTGGGGCTCAGTAATGACTTTTTTTGTGTCTTGAACTGGAATTTTTTATTATAACATTTATGTGTACATACGATGTTTTGATTGCCTATTATTGCATTTTAATGCAATGTTGCAGTGTGTAATTTTGGCATTTGGAATTTTTTTTCTCGCTATGCTGTTTACTAATCAGATTAATTGATTTTATATTTTTATAGATCGGGCATTTTTTAATGCGGTGATACCAAATCTGATGGTTTTCGTCTATTATTATTTTATTCTCAATGGGGCAAAAGGGGGGGTGATTTGAACTTTTAAGTTCTTTGATTTTTTTTTTTATATTTTTTAAAACTTTTTTTTTACCTTTTTATACTGATTTTACTAGTCCCCCTAGGCAAGGCCGCCATCAGGACATGACAATCATGACTGGTGTATGGGGCCCGGTGAAGAGGGGGGCCCGGGATAATTATTTAACTTTACTAAGCCCCAGGCCCATGTCACTTTGGCCACTATACATGGCTAATTTGCATGTGAAGGGGCACCACATGCAAATTAGCCATGTGCTGCAGGTAAGGTAGGTGGCACTCACTGGAGCAGAGCAGGGCTTCGGTGTGTCATCCCGTGGACCAGCATGCAGCAGCATGATGAGGTCATCATCCTGTGATCTCACCACACTGCTGCAGGAAAGCAGAACAACAGAGGTGGTGAGGACGCAGCAGCCAGCGGGGACAAGTAAGGGTAAGTGCTCGGTGAGCTGAAGACAGGAGAGGGACAAACACTAGGGTTGTGGGGGCCCACAGAACCTAGCCCCTCCCTTACGTGTTGGAGGGTGCACATCCAGCTGAAATGCATTGCAGCTCAGAGAGTACGCCCTGTGACGTGGGAGTCGAGGAGGGTGAGTAAAATGTTTTTGGTTTTTTTTTCTTTTTGCAGCTGACAAATATGCCAGCAGGGGCCCAGGAAGGAAACATATATACCAGAAGGAGGACATATATTTCAGGAAGGGGACAGAAACCAGGATGGGGACATATATACCAGAATGTGCCGGGGGGATATATATACCAGGAGTGGCCTAGGATGGGACATATATACCAAGATGGGGACAAATAAACCAAGATAGGGACATATATACCAGGAGTGGCCCAGGAAGGGAACATATATACCAGGAGGAGGACATATATACCAGGAAAGGGACTAATAAACAAGGATGGGGGCATATATACCAGGAAGGACCCAGGAAGGGTAGATATACCAGAAGGAGGACATATATACCAGGAAAGGGGAAATAAACAAGCATGGGAACATATATACCAGGATGGGCCTAGGAGGGAGACATATATACCAGGAGGTGGACAAACATACTAGGAAGGGCCCAGGATGGGGACATATATACCAGTAACGGGACATATATACCAGGATGAGGATATGTATACCAGGAGGAGGGGAGAAACAAGAATGTGGGACATATAAACAACTAGAATTTGCCCAGGAGGGGATATATATATACCAGGAGGGGCCGAGGACTATTCTATTCTACTTGTGAAGGAGGGAATCATGGTTTGACAGAAGGGCCAGAATAGAGCTTTTAGCTCCCAGATGCTTACGGAGACTCCGCTAGGGAAAGTCAACTTTTCTCAAGCACCAGTACATCTCGGTCCATTACTTTTAAGCTTTCAATAACTTGGGGCCCTGCTGCTAGCATTCCATCCTCTGGACTCTTCAGCTTGGGGGCCACTTTGTAGGAAGGACTTTGAGTAGGTGTCGCGGGCGGAGGAGGGGACGCTGCGCTCTCCCACTGCTCGGGTCCGGCTGCCGCTGCTGCTGCGGCTGCTGCTGCTCGGTGGCTCGAGCGATGGGCCGGATCCCGGGGACTCGAGCGGCGCTCCTCGCCCGTGAGTGAAAAGGGGAATGGTTTGGGGATTTATTGTCCGTGATGCCACCCACGGTTGTGGTGATTGTGTGGGCACCACCGCTGCTCTGGACGGGGATCCCGGGAGCGGTGACAGGGAGCAGCTTTGTTGTTATTTCTCCCCTCCATGGGTAGGGGGTTGGTTGTCCCGGGGCCCGGTGATGGGGTAGGAATAGATGACAGGCGGGTTGCGGGGCCTGATGAGGTGCAGGGTCGCAGGGGCAGCGTTGTGCCGCACGGCACGGAGGTACTCACTCAGCCCAATGATGATGACACAGTTCACGGTAAAACAAGCGGCTGGATGGACAGGTCCCTCGGACGGCTGCGGTTGCTTCTTCCCTGTAGGTTGGTGATGACTGTCTCTCCCTGCACCTAAGTTCAATGTTGGTAGCGATGGGTTCCCACCGGTAACCCGCTCCCCAACTGGGATGTAGGCCGGAGGAGCCCCTTTTGCCCGCAGGTGCTGGCCCTGGGAAACGGTTGCCCTTGGCAGTGGCGGTGTCTCCCCTTCTCGGATGGACGGTTGCCTTCTATCGGGACTTGGCTATTTGGAAACCCGGAGGTCCCCTTCACTAACGGATTTGGCAAATTCACGGCGACTCTAAGCCTTGCCGGGATCCGAAAGGCCCCTGCCAATGGTGCTGGCTTCTCTTTGTATGCCGGTCCGGTACCGCCGGGTCACCACCCGTCCACGGTCCTTACGGCAGACTCCAATCGGCCTCCACTGCAGACGGTCACCACCATCTGCCAACCTTGCTGCTCTGTCCGGGCCACACACTCGGACCAACTTCAGGCTCTTTCTCTGTCACTTCACTACTGCTCACTTTCTACTTTGCTCCTTCCACTTTCACCTCAAAACTAGACTCTCCTCTCACTTCCCTAGCTTCACTCTAACTGCCTGTGTTTTCCCTCCTCCAGGACTGTGAACTCCTTGGTGGGTGGAGACCAACCGCCTGGCTCCACCCCCTGGTGTGGACATCAGCCCCTGGGGAGGGCAACAAGGATTTTGTGTTCTGACCTCGATGTGCCTACAGGGAGTGTGGGGTGTGGTGGTGTTGTTACCTGTGGCCCCTGGCTTGTCCAGGGCGACACATTGGCTAGACGTAGACCTGCGCTCTGTGTCTCAATCCCCACTTCAGGATCATGCTAGCTCAACACTGGTCTCCCATTGTGGGCTAGTCCCAACAATTAACTAGTCTTACCCTATAGTCCAAGAACCACACATAAGCTTACTGTGTATTACACATTACATCACAATTCACATATTACATTATTTACAAAGACGCAGGACACAATTCACATAACAATACAACACCGCAATCAGGTGTTTTCAGAACGAGACAGTATCCAGTCTACCTCCTTATACTGTATATAGGCTGCGATATGTGGCGATATTGTATTAACCACTTTGAAGACATTTTGGTAAATTTAATGAAAGGTCAATGCCTAATTTTCTTACAGAAAAGTTAATTCCGTGTTACAGTTTTTTTCTTCTTTCCAATTAATATGAACTGGAGCGAAGACTGGGAGAGCGTCAGTAAATGTTCCGGCACTTGTGTGCTCCAGGGCGTCATCTTATTTAAAAACAGCCCTCAGCGTGCTTAAGGAATGGCAAAGAAAACGAATTACTCTTTAACTGTGAACTTTCTTTCCCGACTGCTTGGAATGATGAATTCCGTGGTGAAGTGCTCTGTGTTACTGACTGAAAGCTCTGTGCTATTAAATGACCGCTTGCTGGAAGAATGAGGAGTGTTTTGCTTCCCATATACACAGGTCACTCCGTCTCTGTTGCCTAATTTGTCAGCCTCCCAGGCCTGGTACCTGCAGAACTAATAGAGGGTCACTGCCAAGTGCAGGAGACATTATACATTTGGGTGCAGTTTATTGTTACCCATGGTTCCATCAACACATGCATGATGGCTTGCAGCTTGTTGGAGCTCCTCTAATTGATGGCAACAAACATTAATGTAGTTCTGTTCAGTTCTGGGCTCCTGCTCTTTCTGTTTTTATGAGTTGAAGCTGATGAGATTTCATTCTTCTGTTTAATTTTATATAGCTACATTTACACTGTAAGATAATTGTGAACGAGCTTTCTTAAGAACGCTCGTTTCATGGTTAACTTGCTGTGTAAACAGGTTATCCCGATGAGTAAAACGCTCATTCATCGGCTGAAATGATATTTTGCACAGCACAATACAACATCGTTCTTGGTGGAGTGTCGTCCTGTGTAAGCATTACTCGCACAGCCGAGAACCATGACCGCCTATATGTGATGACAAATCATGATCAAGAACCGAAAAGCATAGACCTGGTGTCTTCCGATATATATAATCATGTTTTTATATTAAACTTTGTCCTAATAAACATAAAGTTTTAATTTAGAAGCTCCGGATGCTGGGTTACCTGTTAACTCTTACTGCCTAAGAGAGGTTTGTTATTGACATGTTGTTAAATTCATGTTGGTGTTTGGCTGTGGTGATGTGAGGCAGTGAAATGGTTAATTTATAATTTTAAAATCCATGGTAGATGCAGTGTAGGGTTAGACATAGAAGAGGACCCCAATAAGAATTGTATATGGATCCTTTGCAGTCCAATAGGTCATCATACTGGACAACTCCATCTATATTGGAGGTGGTAGTGGACCCATTACCATTTGGGACCCTGTACGGCAGCACAGGTTGGATCAATGCTATGTCCGCTCTTGATACAGTGAAAGAGTTAAAGGGAACCTGTCACCAGGATTTCCCTTATACACTACGGCCATCACCATTGACCTCTTATATATAGTATTCAGGAATGCTGTATATAAGAGCCCAGGCCGCTCTGTAGAACATAAAAAACCCTTTTATAATAGTCACCATAGGGTCAGTCCGGTTGGATGCGTGTCACAGCTCTCGATCCGGGGCCTCCTCCATCTTGTTCAGTCTCCGTCCTTCTTCCCAGCCCCATATGCATGACACGTCCTACGTCATACACACAGAGGCCGTCATTAGGCTCCTGCGCATGCACACTTTGATCTTTCCAGCTGAGGGCAGAGTAATGTACTGTAATGTGCAGGCGTGAGCAAAGGTCAAAGACATCCTGCACATGCGCACTACAATACTTTGATCTGCCATCAGCCCGGCAAAGAGAAGTGGGCCTGCGCAGGAGCACAGTGGAGGCCTCTTTGTGAATGATGCAGGATGCGTCAAGCACACGAAGGAGGACGATGATTGCGCAAGATGGAGGAGCCGCCAGACCGAGAGCAGTGACACCCATAGGAATGGACTGCCCCTAGTTCAGTATGTGTTTTTTACGTTGTACAGAGCAGCCTGGACTCTTATATACAGCATTCAGCTCATAAGGGAAAAACCTGGTGACAGGGTCCCTTTAATATTGCATATTGGATGTTCAGGAGAGTTGAGTGAGTACCTAACTATTCGTACTCGCTATACTCATAACGTATACTGTCTAATGCTCGCGTATTTGTTCCGAATAGCGTGTGCAATGCAAGTCAATGGGGGACAACCCGCAAAGTAATGACTAACCCGAATACCGTACTATTCGTGTTAGATTGTGAGTTTTCCCCCATTGACTTCCATTGCACATGCTATTCGGAATGAATACTCGAATATTAGACAGTACTCATTATGAGTATAGTGAGTACGAATAGTTAGGTTCTTGCTCAGCTCTAATGTCCAGTCTTTCGGACTTGAGGATTGTCCTTTGTCCAGGCTGGAACAGGAGGATGAACACTGAAGACTTTTCCCTGCACTGATTCCAAAGATGAATACAAGGATTGCCAATTTGAGAATACTCTGTCAAAAGAGTTTGTGGCACCCCTGAGGCCTCAGTCACCACAGGGTATTGCATCTCACTTAAGGTGCAGTAATCATCCTGGGTAAGGAGGGGGTTAACCGCTGGTGTTTACCACTTTCACACACAACATACAGTTAGGTGCTTTCCCACTGGGATTGGCCTAGGGTAGACACAGGGTGGCCATCACAAGGCATGGGACTTTCCGGTCACTAGGACAACCACCTGGGGGGCAGACACCACTTGAGGGAAAGGAAGGAGCATCTTCTCACATAGTCAGTCAACCATGGGCACAGCTCGGGTTAGGGAGACAAGTCGGGACTTTGGTACAAAGCAACTACTTTTTAACTTCTGGGATTTCCGCGGGCCTGAGGCTTGTAGCGGGAAGCTCAGCCCAGGATCTCCACAGCGCAGGGGAATCCCAGGGTCTGCGGAACGTGCAGGAGGCACCCGCGGCCCATTCCATATACCAGACACGGGAGTGGAGGGACCCCCTACCAAGAGACACAGTGGGAACACCGGTGGTGACCTCTGAACTATTCGGAATCAGCTGGAGCCCATAGTAGAAACCGGCACTCCAAGGGTGACGACAGTTCAAGTGAGTAAAGAGAACTTTGAACCGCAGTCCCTATGTCGTCTCTGTCATTGCCAGCGCTGACATCCCACGCTCCGGCGCCATCGGCCACTACTACCACCCCCATCATCCTCCCCGGGGCCTAGCTCTACCTGCGGAGAGCTGAAACACTCAAGCTGTGTTACCATCCGCCCTGGAGGAGAGCGACGTCCCGCAGCGGTGGCTCCCTGCCTAGCCACATACCACAGGTGGCATCACGAGACAACTACCCCCACCTTCTCCCCTTCCTTCATCCCTTCATAGACACCTCGGGGCCACAAAGACCCCTTCATCACCAGCCCGGTGACGAGTAAAGAAACCCCGACCCCGTGGAGTGCTTCAAGTTCATTAAGGTCCAATGGCGTAACTAAAGTCCTGTGAGCCTCAGGGCAAAATTTGGACATGTACCATCACCCTCCTCCCGCTAGCATGTTGCTAAGATGTGTGTAGAGTTGATAGAGTCTGTGTTAGTCCTGATAAAAAAATGACCATTTATGATTTTGATTGAAATAGATCACACCACATAGTGAACGAATAATACCACCATATTACAGTGCCATGCGAATTTATTTACCCCCTTAGCATTTTTTGTGTTTTACTACCTCACAACCTGGAATTTAAGTTTTTACTTACAAGTGTGAACTTTTGGTTTTCTTTTTTTGTAAAACAAACAACAAATGGGACAAAATGAACCCCCGTCCCACTCTCAATTCACTGACAGACTGAAACAGGTTTTGCTCAAGAAAATCCCTATATTTCCCACCATCCATCTTCCCCTCGGCTCAGACCATTTTCCCTCCTGTCTGTCACTGCTGCTCAAAAACATCCCCACGGCAAAATGCTTCCCCACCCTGTTTCACTGTGGGGATGGTGTTCTTGGGGTGATGAACTGTGTTAGTTTGGAACCACACAGTGTTTATCTTCTGGCTACTCTTCCATAAAGGTAAGGTCTACGGAGTGTTCGGCTTATTATGGTCTTATGGACAGATATTCCATTCTCTGCTTGGGAAGTCTGCAGCTCCTTCAGGGTTACCTTTGGTCTCTACTGTATGCTGCCTCTCTGATTAAATGTCCTTCTTGCCTGGGCTCAGACTTTTGGTTGGTGGCCTTCTCATGGCAGGGTTGTTTTCAGACCATGCTCTTTCCATTTAATGATACTGGTTTTGATGGTGCTCAGAGGATCATCAAAGATTGAAATATTTTTTTATAGAAGCCAACTCTGAATTTTACTTCTCAACAACTTTGTCTCTGACTTGTCTGGCAATCTCCTTGGTCTTCATTGTGTTGTTTGCTTAGTGGTGCCTCTTGCTTAACGGTGTTGAAGCCTTTGTGGCCTTTCAGAAAAGGTGTACATATACAGACAGACCATGGGGCACTTAGATTACAAGGGATGAATACATATACACATGGCAATTTTTATTTCTTTTATCCCATCAATTTATTTCTTGCCTATATTGTTCTCACCTCACTTTCCCAACTTAAACTATATAGCGCTGCAGCATCACACACAAATATATTTAAACACAGGTAGTAATGTAACAAAATAGGTAAAAAGCCGAGGGGGTGAATACTTTTGCAAGGCACTGTAACTATTTACTAATAAAAAGTCACAGTACTAACAATAATATCACCCTCATACAATGACTGTATAGTGAAATGTATCATTATATGCCATACACATAACTCTTGTAATTTCCAACTGGTCATTAATTTTTGGTTTTTTTTCTCAGACGGCGCACAACGCTATGACTTCTTCTAGCATGACTCTTCTCTGCAAAATGTAACACAAAGACATCTATGGTTGATTGCTTCTAGGACACCCTTTCCACTATTTCCCCAATTCCAAAGTAACTGTACCTCTCTTTTGTACCATAGTAACAGTCTTTGTTCCCAAATACAGTAGCATTTCCCCACCCGAAGTATTACCGTAGTATTCATGACCCCAATATATTAGTAATATTTCACTTTGTGTCCCCTACATGGGCTCCTCAATATTAAGAATGTCCCCCAATGTGGCCTCATATATTAACAATATCCTCCAATTTTGCCCCCCCCCCCCACAAGTAATAATGTCCCTCAATTTTGGCCCTTATGTGTTAATAATGTCCACCAATTCTGGTCCCATTTAGTACTGTTGCCACCATTGTGCCACCGCAGTCTGCCTTCACAATGGTTACTACTATAAAACGAAATCTCTCACCTGGCCCTCCTCCCACACTGAGTGGCTCTGATCTGGCCTTCCTACTTTTCTAGACAGGCTCCTTGCCCCACACTTACTCTACAGTTAGAGGTCTATGAGAGCGCCACAGCTGCAGAGAGGGTCACTTCTCAAGGCCCGTCTGCAATGTTAACATTACGCCGGAGAGCTCTGGAGCTAGGAGCCTCTGATAGGCCTGCTGCTATAGGGCAAGCATGGTGCAGGGAGCCAGCAGCTCTCTGCTCCACAATAGTTTTTAACTGGACGTGTCTTGGCGAATGCACCTACAGTTGAAAATAGGACTGATCCAAATGGGCCCCTTCACTCACAAACCCGGCTGCACACCCTCTGCTAATGCCTCATTCAGACATCAATGATTTTTCTCATATGCCAAAAAATGGACCAATTTTCATTAATGTTTTGAGCTTCAAGTCACTGTTTCAGTTTTTACCATCAGACTTCCAGCAAGTTTTGTTTGCATACTAGGAATTTTCTCCAAATTCTCTTATCAGACAAACGTGAAAGTCAGGCAGCACAAGGATGGCACATGGATGGCAACCCTCTTTTGTCTGATTTTTTAACAGACCTATATAGGCTTGCATTGACCTAAGACTTAGATCAAAATCAGACATGTCTCCATATTTTGGTGTGGAGCAGAAAAATACACTGACATATGAACAGCCCCATAGGCTGTAATGGATATGTGTCGCCCCCGCGTCAGCAGCCGGACTGCTCGGATCCGGATCCGAGGTGGCTCAAGAGGGCTCCGGATCTGGGGGTCGTACGGCTCCTCAAACCAAGGGGGGTTATGTACAGGGGACGGTGTGGAAAGTTTGTGACGCCACCCGTGGTGCGTGGTAAGATGGAGTACCACCGCTGCGATTGGGAATACCCGGTGGTGATGGAGTGGGCAGCAAGGTGTTTAACCCCTTCACAGGTAGGGGGGAATGCCCTGGGGACTTGGTGATGGTGACGGGGGTGTGCCGTTGGGACGGTAAGGGTCACTTGCGTACTCACTCAGTCAAATAACGCTGACACCGACAACTGTAATAAACCAAAGTTCTGAACACCGCTGCCGCTGAGTGGGAGCACGCCTGGGTCCTGTGTCTGTTGGTCTTGCCTGTTAGTCTGTGACCTTTTACCGTGGCACCTTGACTTCTAGTTGGTCCCTTTAGACTGAAACTAATCGGGTCCCGCTCCCCAGTGTGGCTAACTGGGTGAGCTTGCTCTCAGGGTTCACGCTTGGGATTTTCTGGACCATGTAGTGGAAAGTCCTATCTCCCTCGTTGCGCTAGTACCCCGATTTTGGAGCGGGTTGAGAACAGATCTTGAAGACTCCGTCCTCGTCGGGTAAATTGTCAGGACGCCTGAAGCTTCTCCCTGACCTAGGGTCCACGTACCCCGTCATGCTCTGGCCCCTGCCCGGTGATGACACAAGGCTGCCGGCTGTCCTCCTCGACAGTACATGCCCCTTGTCACAATCCCCTGCGACCGGGGTCCAGCTCCTACCAGGCCCAAACCAACGTCTGCCACCTAGTAGTTCATGGAGCCCAGCTCCTGACCTCTCCTCTTGAGAATCACTGCTCAACTCACTGTCTCCTGACACTCCTGACCCCCCCTTAACCAACCCCCCAAGTGGGTGACCCTATTCCACTCAGGCCATCCACTGGTGTGTCTGGTGGGTGTGATGCAGAGTGTTCCTAGGATTTTGATTAGCTTGTTCTTGGCAACACCAAAGGTGAAGGACCCGTAACCAAGGATGAGGTGGATATTGCACAGAAGGGCAGATTGCACAATACCCTGTGATGACCTGATAGGCCAGGGCATCACAGATACAAATTCAAATTGAGGATAAATTTATGTCTAAATGAGGCCTAAACTTGACGTTGACAATGATCTGCCCTTGTTGGTTTAGGGGTAATGCATTGTATCATGGCAGTAGTGGGGAACACTCACAATTTGTTTGCGTTAACCACAAATAAATATTTTGGGAACCAAGTTGCAAAATCTAAAGTGTAGATTGTTCTCAGTAATCTTCTGGGGGATACAGGGTTGTGCATAAACAATAAAGCAGCAGAATGAGCAGTACCCGTCCGGCTGGGGGATTGCGTTACTGAACCCATCCGCAGTTGCCATGAGTTTGACGGATGTACTACATAGCGGCTGTCAGTGCGCTGATATTGTATTGAGGGCTTCAGAGGATGTTATTTGAAACAATGTAAGAAAGCTTGTCTTTCTCCCCAGCTGCAGCGTCTTAGTGCACTCATCCCCCTCTTCATTGTTTTCTAGTGATCAACTTTATTGTTTGGGATTGACAGGTACTTGGGTTGAGATTAAAATTTTTTTTTTTTGGTAAATAGAATTTCTACTTCTACAATTGCTCAGCAACAGCACAGCGATCCCCGTCCCTGTTACACAGAGCCGTTCTGCATTGTGAGCGGGCTCTAGCTGACCTGCATGCTAAAGAGAAGTGCAGATTTCTGCATGTGCAACATTCCTCCCATACACAATGCAACGCTGTACGGCACGATGCTCTGCGCTCATCATTGGCTTTCTGTGCTGCCTCTGAGCCATCTGTGAATGCAGCTAGTATGGGTTATCACAGGATAAACGGATTAAGCCGTGCTAGAGTCCCATTTATAGGTGCTCTGCCCTAAACATTGCTCATTAGTTGAGCAGATGGAGTTATAATAGTCAGTCACCCATAATAACCTTATTAACATATTGATGAGCCCATTAAATGAAGAGTAAACAAAGACATTTTGAAGTCACCTTAGGTAAATGGGGGTCATATCGGGGAGTTAATCGCTATTAGAAAATTAATGTCCCCTAAATAGTTCTGATTGTCTCCACTGTCTGGTGTCATCGCATGCAGAAGATAAATATCTATCTATTGAGAAAGGTTCTAATCTTGAACCAAAATGTCACCATTATGGGCTTTTAAATTACACAATGTTTTTTTTCTAAAAGTTAATCTATCTAGCTATCTGACTCATATTTATTTATCTATAGACAAAAAATGGAAGCAGCACTCCAAAACGTAGTGTAACTTATAGGACTTTAATGGCTGATGTGGTGATGTTTAATGGCCGAACATGGGCCATTAAAGTCCTATAATTTGCAGAATTTTCTGCTTTCAATTTTTGTCTTTATTATTCAGACTAGCTGTAGTAGAAGGCTTTGCCCAGGATAGTAACTGTCTCTCTGTTTCTCTCCCAGTCTCTGTCTGCCTCCCCCTCTGTCTGTCTCTCTCTGTGTCTGTCTGCCTATCTCGCTCTATCTCTTTGTCTGTCTGTCTCTTTCCCTATCAGTCTCTGTCTGTCTCTTTCCCTGTCTGTCTCTGTATCTCTTTCCCTGTCTGTCTCTATCTCTGTCCCTGTCTGTCTCTCTATCTCTTTCCCTGTCTGTCTCTTTCCCTGCCTTTCCCTGTCTGTCTCTTTTCCTGTCTGTGATTTTGTCTGTGTCTCTTTGTCTGTGTCTGTGTCTTTGTCTGTCTGTTTCTTTGTCTGTCTATCTCTCCCTGTCCCTGTCAGTCTGTCTGTTTCCCTGTCTGTCTGTCTGTCTCTTTCCTTGGCTGCATTGTGACATGCCAACATTTCATTCAAGGGTGTGGCTGCACATTCTTCTGAAGTTCTGGCTGCTTTGTGACTCCCAGCTCCATTGACTTTGATGGAGGCAGGTTTTTTGCCAAATAACTATAAAGCGTGGGGTTAACATTTCTCCTCAAAACATAGTCTGTGATGTCCCCTGTGTCAAATGGGGTGTCCGTGCAAAATTTTGTGATTGTACATGCGACGGTGCGGATTCCTTTAGTGGACATACACACATACACAATCATACATACATACATACATACACTCAGCTTTATATATTAGACTAGCTATAGTACCCGACGTTACCCGGGATAGTAACTAAGTGTATCTCTGTTTCTCTCCCACTCTCCCTCTCTCCCACTCTCTAACTCTCCCTCTCTGTATGTTTGTCTCCCTCTCTGACTGTCTGTGTCCCTCTAGGTCTGTCTGTCTCCCTCTCTGTCTGTCTCTGTGTCTGTATGTATCAGTGTTTGTGTGTCTCTGTGTCTGTGTGACTCTGTCTCTGTGTTTCAGTGTCTCTGTGTGTCTGTCTCTGTGAGTCTCTGTGTGTCTCTGTGTGTGTCCATGTGTGTGTCTCTTTTACGATTCAAAAAAAATAAATAAAAGAAACAACTTGGGATCCCCTCTATTTTTGATAATCAGCCAAGTTAAAGCAGACAGCTGAGGGCTGCAACCAGCAGCTGTGTGCTTTACCTTTGCAGGTTATAAAAATGAGGTAAATGCCTAGTTGTTTTTTTAATGTAATAATTTATTTGGCTAAATATCTATACAAGATACTATATCTATCTATCAATCTATCTATGATATCTTTGTATGTGCACTTAAACCTCCATTTCATTATATATTGATCCTTCTTTTTTCCCCTCTATCTTCTCCATTCATACATCTCTGTCTTGTGATTGTACAATATCAATTTATCCATCATATTACTGTCTGCAGTATCACTGACAGCCGTGAGACACGTGATCTAAGGATAAAAGGCAGATTCAATCTATCACCATTTTATTTCTCCGTTTATCTGTCAGTAAAGCTTTCAGGTTATTTTACATGTTGCTGGATTCTGGTACTTAGTGTGGATCTTTGGCAGTACACATAGTGTAATTTCTTCACTAAAACATTAGAAAACATAAAGTAGATGCAAGAAAAGGACTGCACATCCCACCGAAAAATGAACTTTATTATGAAAAACAAAACAAAAATAAAGTATAACACAGTGATTAAAAACAAAAACACCAAAGGTGTTTATGATACCATATCTCATTCCAAGATAAGCAAGAATAAACCACGTCCTCAAACCAAAATAATGAGTGCAGATATGTAGTTGGAACAAACAAACAAAAAATACCCCCAATAATAATGTAATTCAAATAATAAATATATTTGAAGAATAATGTGTAAAGTGTGTAATAAATAAGATGTTTTAAAGCCTGAAAGGGAGAGTGAGTAACAAAAGAAAAAACCTAGAGGTGTGTGAGTGCAACAGAGATATTGGGCAAAATAGAAAAAATCTGCATAGTGGAGAAAAACAGCTATGAATAATAGTGATATCAGACATCAGTCCATAGGCCGGAAAGAAAATAAACAAGCAAATTTAGTAAATTGTATCTGAAGACAGGAAGGAGGTGGACAAAGAGGCCCAACGCATATGGTCACAGAAAACGCCTTCATCAGGAGACCACCTCAAGAAGCCACTGTGGGTGGCGATACACGTTGGCTTCTCTGTCCGCCTCCTCCTTGTTGGAGGCAGTGGCTGAGGAGCAATGTGATTCATATGATTGCTGTATATAGAAGGGCTTTGATGTACTGCAGATAGAGGCTATATATAGAGGGGCAGATGAGTGATATTGTACAGATGCAGGCTGTGTATAGAGTGGCAGAGTAGTGATATTCTGTATATAGAGGGGTTGAGGGCAATGGCACTATAGATAGAGAGGCTTAGGAGAGTTGTACTGCAAATAGAGGCTGTGTGTAAAGTGGCAAAAGAGTGAAGCTGTGCAGGTAGAGGTTGTGGATAGGAGGGCTAAGGAGCAATGGGGCTGTATATAGAGATTCTGAGGAGCAGTGTACTGTAGGAGGGGCTATACAGTCCCTGACAAAAGTTCTGTTGCTTATCCATGTTATGTAAATAAAAGCTTATAACCTGACTTTAAATTCATCCATTGGTTTCATAAATTACTCTTTTGAAAGCTGAAACCATTAGCAATAGCAGGGACTAAAACTTAACATTTAATTATCAATATTAAAATGGTAATAAAGTGCAGGGCATAATATAAACAAAAGTGCCAAAGAGAAAAAGGAACAATCTCACCCAATCTTTCTCCACAGGTAAGGAAAGGCATCAATGAAATAGGAGAGGAAACACAGGCCAGAAGAACCAGGGTCAGCAGTCGGGTAGTTGTGTAAATATCCCTGTCGTGCCCAGTAATATCTTCCGCCCTGACAAGGGCAGCACCCAAGTAAGCTGTCTGCCCCACAACCTCATCAAAAATTAAAGAAACGCCCTCCTGACGTATTTCCCTCTCCATATGGAGCGTTCATCAGGGGAGAAACAAAATATCTCAACCTGCAGTGGCATGGATTGGTACAAGTGGTACACGTTTAGAAAAAACCTGTGTGTGCAAAGATAGATGGTTGTACACTGATACTTGGCCCACCCCTAGTTTTATACCTAAAAACCAATTAGTAATTACCTTCACATGTCTTGTGCCAGGCACTTCCACATCCAGTCTATGGCGCTGATGAACCGATACCATCGCGTCTGAGATCACTTCCGGTATCTCAGACGTCACCGCATTCCATAGTGAGACACCAGGCCTATGCGTCCCACTGTGGAACACACAGTAAAGTAGTAAAGATAGATGGTTGTACACTGATACTTGGCCCACCCCTAGTTTTATACCTAAAAACCAATTAGTAATTACCTTCACATGTCTTGTGCCATGCACTTACACATCCAGTCTATGGCGCTGATGAACCGATACCATCGCGTCTGAGATCACTTCCGGTATCTCAGACGTCACCGCATTCCATAGTGAGACACCAGGCCTATGCGTCCCACTGTGGAATGCACAGTACCGAGCCGTCCATGTTAGCCAATCGCGTCACACAATGGTAACGCGTCAGAGGCCGCACCTATGCGTCCCAAAGTGGAACGCTCAGGGTAAAGCTAATAGCAAGATCACATGATAGTGACGCATCAGAGGCCGCGCCTGAAAATCCAAGTACCAAAATGCCCCCCAACACTACTGACATTTCGGCAATTGATGTATTTCTTAATCAGGTGACCAAGGATGTTCTCATTTTGGCTAAAATCGATTCTGCCCATATGGGAACAACACCCTTACTGATGGGAAATAGGAACAACTTAACGAAGTCTGAATTGCAGGCACTATGTAATCTGGAGAAAGATACTACGATTACCATAAAACCCTCAGACAAAGGGGGCAATGTAGTTTTAATGAACTCCAGTGACTATCGTGACGTTTGTGTTAACATCTTAAAGGATAGTAACACCTATCGTAAAGTGTCTGGTAGCCCGATTGGAAGTGCAAAAAATGCACTGAAGGATTTACTTATTGATACTAAAAGGGATGGATTGATTAGTCATGATGAGTTAGCATTCATGGTGCCAGATTTTCCAGTTATGTCTACCTTTTATACAGTCCCGAAGATACACAAAGAGGTTACCCCCTTGAGAGGTAGACTTATTGTCTCGGGAGTGGGTAACATTGCACAAAATGTGGGGGTATACTTGGATAAGATTCTTAATCCATTACTTTCTTGCCCTCTTACATTCGGGACAGTCTAGATTTCATCGCTAGAATTGAGGAGGTAACAGTGGGGCCAGGAACATTCTTAGCCAGTATTGATGTTGAGACGCTTTATTCTTCCATCCCGCACGACCAGAGAGTGGATGCTGTACAGTTCTTCTTGGCAACCAGGGGACAGCAATTTGACCTCCATAACAACTTGATTTTCAGAGAATAAAGGAAAAAATCACGGTATGGCTGCGCTGCTAAGGATGAAGATGAGGTGATGGTTTTAAGAATTTTATTACAGATAACTGTGCCACTGCATATTCCCCCTTCCTCAGGTAGCAATAATCATACAGGCTGATATACCTTATATACATGTACTCAAAAGGTCTCCACACCCCTTAATTAATTTAACACTTAATGTGATGGATAGTTAGAGAATGATCAATCAATTAACAGGGTTTGTAGAGGCCTTAGCTAACAAAGAACAATTGCATATATTCATATTAAACAGCAATGTTAAATAAAATATATGTTAATTATAAGGTAAAATTCTACAAAATAAAAAATATAATAAAATAAATGAGAATTACCGATTTTAATAATAAACCATAAATAGCACTTTTATACCATAAATGTAATGAATAGATGATATTAAAAAATTGTCTGAAAAATGTATATAATAGATCTGATCTTTCTGGATTAATATTATTATTTCGTTCTAATATTGTTTTGGACTTATATTTAATTTTAGTTGTTACTGGTAAAATTAATAGAATTGACCGTGACGATTAGTACCGTAGGACTAGAAAAACTCAATTCTAATGGAAAAGAAATTCGGATAGCGGCACTAACAGTAACCCAATTATAATAATAATAATAATAAATACATTTTTACTCCTTTACTCATAAAATGTTTGTAAAAAAATATATATATATATTTAAAATAAAAAAAAAAGGGGGGACTGTATAGTGATTATATGAATTATAATTAATCATGTTGAGTGAATTAAAAAAAATTTTATGTTAAGTGAAAAAAAAAAAAATGTATTCACTTAACATAATTTTTTTTTAATTCACTCAACATGATTAATTATAATTCATATAATCACTATACAGTCCCCCCTTTTTTTATTTTAAATATATATATATATTTTTTTTTTTAAATAATTTTTTTTTTTTTTTAAATAATTTTTTTTTTTTTTTACAAACATTTTATGAGTAAAGGAGTAAAAATGTATTTATTATTATTATTATAATTGGGTTACTGTTAGTGCCGCTATCCGAATTTCTTTTCCATGAGAATTGAGTTTTTCTAGTCCTACAGTACTAATCTTCACAGTCAATTCTATTAATTTTACCAGTAACAACTAAAATTAAATATAAGTCCAAAACAATATTAGAACGAAATAATAATATTAATCCAGAAAGATCAGATCTATTATATACATTTTTCAGACAATTTTTTAATATCATCTCTTCATTACATTTATGGTATAAAAGTGCTATTTATGGTTTATTATTAAAATCGGTAATTCTCATTTATTTTATTATATTTTTTATTTTGTAGAATTTTACCTTATAATTAACATATATTTTATTTAACATTGCTGTTTAATATGAATATATGCAATTGTTCTTTGTTAGCTAAGGCCTCTACAAACCCTGTTAATTGATTGATCATTCTCTAACTATCCATCACATTAAGTGTTAAATTAATTAAGGGGTGTGGAGACCTTTTGAGTACATGTATATAAGGTATATCAGCCTGTATGATTATTGCTACCTGAGGAAGGGGGAATATGCAGTGGCACAGTTATCTGTAATAAAATTCTTAAAACCATCACCTCATCTTCATCCTTAGCAGCGCAGCCATACCGTGATTTTTTCCTTTATTCTCTGAAGCTTGTATCTCCTTGTGAAGCTCACGGGGCTGCTGCAGCTTATCTGGGATTTGTCTGCATCCATCAACGCTTGCCTGAAGGGCTGGTGAGTCATCGGCATTGTATTCAGAGGACCGTCCATCCCAGAGGAGGAGCTGTAAACTCAGCCCTGGTGGCTGTGATCTCCATGTGGGATTATCAATCATGTGAGCGGCCACCGAGGACAGGACCCCTGTGGGTTTGAAAGGATCGGTTCTCTGCTTACGCCAAGTTGTACACCCTGCAATACCCTAAGGCTATCTCCCCAACGTTGTACCTGATGTACAACAGTACCAGGTGAGTGTGTCCATCACACTGTTTTACTCCTATAATCAGTTTTCACACAGGAGCGCCCTCTCTGTCCTTTATTGTAACAACTTGATTTTGTCAATTCTACATTTTGTTTTGCAGAATAACTACTTCTTGTTTGATGGCGCAGTCTACCAAAAGCTCAGGGGCACAGCAATGGGGAACCCTTGTGCTCCCTGTTATGCTAACTTGTTCCTGGGCTGGTGGGAGGACATCGTTGTTTTTCATGAATCCATGGCTGTCTATACCGATATGATTGATTTATGGACTCGGTTCATTGATGACGTTTTTTTACTATGGAGGGGTCCTCGTGAGTTATTTATTGAATTTGTAAACAGCCTAAATTCGAACTCTTTAGGCCTCACATTTACTTATGTCATCCACCCTATTAGTCTGTCTTTTCTGGATTTGCTTGTTTCTATTGACCCGGAGGGCAAGCTCAGAACCACCATTTTCAGAAAGCCTACAGCCGCGAATTCACTCCTCAGATGGGACAGCCATCATCCCTTACCTCATAGATGGGGTATCCCTAAGGGACAATATTTACGACCTGAGAAGGAATTGTTCTAATCGGAGTGAATTCATGGAGAAGGCTAATAATTTGAGGTATCGGTTTTTGGAAAAGGGCTATCCGGACCATGTCTTGAGGGAGGCCTATAAACACTCTTTGGAGCAGGATTGAAACAAGCTCCTATTACCTCAGTCCAAATAAAACCAAGACGAGGGTGTTGTTAGGCTTATTACCACCTATACGAAGGGTGCCTCTGCTGTCAGCCCTATACTGGAGCAACACTGGGGCATCCTTGGGATGTTCAATGATCTTGCGGACTGTCTCAAGTCGCAGCCCAATATCACTTTTCGCAAAAACCGTTCCCTGGGTGACCGACTAACACATAGCCATTTTGTGAGATCGAGTAATGGTGGCACGTGGATCCCGACAAGGCCATCTGGGTGTTTTAGATGTGGTTCAGGTGTTGCTTGCGCCCATATCAGCACGGGTAAGAGCTTTACAAGCACAATGTTACGGGGGGCTGTCTGATAATAACTTAAAGGAGTATCAGACAGTCAGGGTCCACCGTGCAAAGACTCTGCTGCAGACTATGGCAGAGTGCAATACCTCTGTTAACTCACAGAAGGATATAATAAGTAAGTAAAGCAATTCCTCCCTTACTTGGAGGGTGTGTGGAATGATCTCTGTTAATAATCACAGAGACAAAGGCAATGTGTGCGAAATGGCACCTACCTAGGTCCGCTCTTCTAGTGGTGCAAAAGAGACGAACAGCAGCATAAGCCGCACAAAGCTCCTACCTGCGTTCGCTCCACTAGTGTGCGAGGACACGAACCACTAGATATGGCACCTGCCTAGGTCCGCTCTTCTAGTGGTGCAAAAGAGACGAACAGCAACGTAAGCCGCACAAAGCTCCTACCTCTGTTCGCTCCCCTAGTGTGCGAGGATACGAACAACTGCCAGACGCAGTATAAGGAACGTTACCCTAGCGGCAACGTCCACCTACGAGTCGAACCACAAGGCCCAGCCAGACCATGTGCCTCAGGCACCTGCCTATGTCCGCTCCCCTAAGAGGTAAGGATACGGACAGCAGCCGAAGCTGTAAGGTATAAGAACGCTACCCTGCCGGTAGCGCTCACCTAGCATAGACAGAGGAATGCCTAGAGGAACGCGCACAGAGCGTCTACTCTTATGCATGAACCAAGAGGACTGAGCGCCATGCGGCGTGTGTCAGGGTCTTATATAGACTCTGTGCCTCATCCAAGATGGAGGACACCAGAGCCAATCCGCTGCCAGAACGACAGGAGTGACGTCATGCTGGCCTATCACCGAGAAAGGCATCACAAGCACATGACCAGCTACCAATCGGCATAGAAGGTGTCAGAGACATGTGACCTCGTGTCAGCGATGATGTCACCCGCACATGTGCAATGGCTCCAAGATAGGACTTAGTCTCCGGCGCTCGCACATGTGCAGTAGCAAGAAATCTGGACTTAGTCTCCAGCGCTCGCACATGTGCAGTAGCAAGAAATCTGGACTTAGTCTCCAGCGCTCGCACATGTGCAGTAGCAAGAAATCTGGACATAGTCTCCCGTGCTCGCAGCAACCGTAACAGTACCTCCCCCTCAAGGGCCCCCCTCCCGGCGACGCAGGTAATCGGCAACTAAGTCGGGAGCATGGACAGCCTCCTCAGGCTCCCAAGAGCGATGTTCCGGGCCGTAACCCTCCCAATCTATCAAGAAGAACCTGCGCCCTCTAACCATCTTAGAACCAACTATGGCTCGTACCTCATAGCTAGAGCGAGAGGAATCAGAGGCAGGAGAGTGCACTTCACGAGTGTGAGGTAAAATAGCCGGCTTTAGCAGTGAGACATGGAATTTGTCATGAATCCTAAGATGGACGGGTAACTTCAATTGGTAGACTACAGGATTTACCTGTCGAAGAACCTCATAAGGACCCAGGAAGCGAGGAGCAAATTTGACAGAGCTCACTCTAAGTGTCACGTGTTTTGCAGAGAGCCACACAAAGTCCCCTGGAGAAAAGACAGGAGCCGGGCGACGAAACCGATCGGACACCGTCTTCATACGGTCCTTAGCTGCTTGGATCGACTCTTGAGTCCGATCCCAAACCTCTCTGGCATTAGTTGCTCAGTCGGCCACAAGAGGAGGAGGTGCAGCAGCGGGAAACGGTACCGGTACCCTAGGGTGTTGCCCATTATTGAGTACGAACGGTGTCTGCCCAGTGGCCTCAGCCAGCGAATTGTTAAGGGCAAATTCTGCCCAGGGTAGGAGGGAGGACCAGTTATCGTGGTTCTCAGCAACAAAGTGTCGAAGGTATATAATCATAGATTGATTGGTACGCTCAACCAAACCATTGGTCTCCGGATGGTATGCCGAAGAGAGATTCAACTCAATTTGCAGAAGGCTACAAAGATCTCGCCAGAAACGGGAAGTAAATTGCGGGCCTCTATCACAAATGATACGATCTGGCATCCCGTGAAGCCTAAAGACATGCTTGAGGAATAGTTTGGCTAGTACCCTGGAAGATGGGATTCTCGATAACGGTACGAGATGAACCATCCGGGAGAAATGGTCCGTAATGACCCACACAAATCTATGTCCCTGTGAACATGGAAGATCACCCACAAAGTCCATGCCTACCACCTCCCATGGTCTATCTGGCACTGGTAAAGGATGCAAGAGCCCAGCCGGTCTCTGCCGTAATGGACGGTTGCGAGCACACGAGTAGCAGGAACCGACATATCTCTTGACGTGGCTGGCTAAGTGTGGCCACCAATACCACCTCTCCAGTAACTCTCATGTCCGCCTAATACCAAAATGCCCACCCACCTTTGAGGTGTGGGCCCATGACAGTATATCATTCTGTCGATCAGGCGGAACAAAGGTCTTGCCCGGTGGGATTTGGTCTAACGTCACAGGGGAGAGCGTATGAAAAACCCTGGAGGGAAGGATAAGACGAGGTTCGTCAATCTCTTCCTGGGTAGAAAGCATAGAGCGAGACAGGGCGTCTGCCTTGTTATTCTTACTCCCAGATAGATAGTTGATGGAGAAGTGAAAGCGGGAGAAAAACAAGGACCAGCGGGCTTGGCGAGGATTCAGACGCTGAGCGGTTTGTAAGTACGTCAGATTCTTATGGTCTGTATAGACCTGGAAAGGATGTTTCGCTCCTTCCAGCAAGTGACGCCACTCCTCCAAGGCTAATCTCAAGGCGAGCAGTTCCCTATCCCCAATGGTATAGTTTCTCTCTGCCGGTGAAAAGGTTTTAGCAAAGAAGAAACACGGCCTTTTTCTACCTGCACCGTTCTTTTGATACAAGACCGCACCAGCCCCCACTGAAGAGGCATCAACCTCTAAGAGGAAGGGCTTACTCTCATCGGGTCTTTGAAGAACGGGTGCAGTTGAAAAGTGTCTTTTTACTGCCTCAAAAGCCTGAGATGTCTCAGTAGACCAGGCTTTGGGATTAGCACCTTTCTTAGTCAAGGCCACCAAAGGGGCCACCAAAGTAGAAAAATGGGGTATGAACTGCCTGTAATAATTTATGAATCCTAAGAAGCGTTGCACCGCCTTCAAGGAATGAGGTTCGGACCATTGCAGGACAGCAGAGAGCTTCGCAGGATCCATAGCCAGGCCCTCTTGTGAGATAATGTAACCCAAAAAAGGCAATGAGGACTGCTCGAATGCACATTTCTCGAGTTTAGCAAACAATGAGTGCTCCCTTAAACGGGAAAGGACACGAACGACATCCTGACGATGAGTCTCCAGATCAGGAGAAAAAATCAGGATGTCGTCCAGATACACCACTACTGAGGATAACAGTAAATCCCTGAACACATCATTTACGAAGTCCTGAAATACTGCGGGTGCATTACATAACCCAAAAGGCATGATGAGGTATTCATAGTGACCGTCTCGGGTGTTAAAAGCGGTCTTCCATTCGTCACCCTTTCGAATTCGTACCAAGTTATACGCACCCCGCAGATCCAACTTCGTAAAAACTTGAGCTCCTCTCAGTCTGTCAAAGAGCTCCGAAATTAAAGGTAATGGGTATTTGTTCTTTATTGTGATTGCGTTGAGACCCCTGTAATCTATGCAGGGACGCAAATCACCCTCTTTCTTCCGAACAAAGAAAAACCCAGCTCCCGCGGGAGAGACAGACTTACGAATGAACCCCTTCTCTAAACTCTCTCTTATATAGGTCAACATGGCCTCCGACTCAGGTATCGACAGGGGGTAAACCCTGCCTTTAGGTGGAACCGAACCTGGGATAAGGTCTATGGCACAGTCATACGGCCTATGGGGTCGAAGAACCTCAGCATCCTGTTTGGAGAACACGTCAGCGAAATCCAGATAGGGTGTAGGTATGGGAGAGAGATCAGTAGATGCAACCGCAATGACCTTAGGTGGTAAGGGAAGACATCGGGACTGACATTTCGAACCCCAACTAATAATGCTGTCAGACTCCCAGTCAATGTGAGGAGCATGACTCCGAAGCCATGGGAGACCCAAAAGGACGTCGTCTATACCCTCAGGCAAAACAAGAAAAGAAATCTCCTCTATGTGACCCTGAGACAGGGAAAGGCGCAAGGGAACTATCCTCAATGTAATGGAGTCAGACAACATAGTTCCATTAACAACACGGACAGGAATAGGCGCCTCTAACATGATAGAGGGAATATTGTGTCCCTTTACAAATCCTGAGGACACAAAAGTCCCGTCAGCTCCGGAATCCACAAAAGCCATAATAGGCCATGTATTCTCAGATAACGAGAGCTGACCTGGGATACAACAATTAGAGGGTGCAGAAGACGTCTCTAGTAACCCCCCTCTAATGGTTACTAGGCCTGGGAGTTTCCCTGACGACTAGAACACTTGTTGGCATAGTGCCCAGCCTGACGACATACGTAACATATAGGAGGACCAGACTTGCGTAGTCTGGAAGACGTATGACCTAACTCCATAGGAGTGGGAGATGTTTCAGATGCTGAGGAAGATGGTAGTGGACCCTCAACAACTGGAATAGCCCGATGCTTAGGGCGTGAGGAAGAGACCTCGAGTCTACGTTCCTTATGGCGTACATCGATCCTCGTTGCTACTGTGATCAAGTCCTCCAGAGAAGCAGGGACCTCACGAGTAGCAAGAGCATCCTTGACATAGCCTGCCAACCCTCTCCAGAAGATAGGAATCAACACCTTCTCTGGCCAATCTAGTTCTGCCACCAGAGTTCTAAAAGCAATGGCATAAGAACTAGTGGATAACGAACCCTGAGATAGATCTAACAGTCTCAGGGCCGCATCATGGGTAACCTGCGGTCCCATGAATACCGCCTTAAGAGCATCAAGAAAGTCTTGATGTCTCAGAGTAACCACATCAGAGCGCTCCCATAGGGGAGTCGCCCATTCTAAGGCTTTGTCCTGAAGTAAGGAGATGATAAAGCCTACTCTGGACCTCTCCGTAGAGAAGCGAGAAGAGTTGACCTCTAGGTGTATCTGACACTGACTAATGAAACCACGACATGATCTGGCATCGCCAGAATATCTGTTTGGCAGAGCAAGTCGAGGATCATGTGCAGATGTCACCATGGTCTGAGGTTTATCCTCTATACTCTTGAGCCGTGACTCAAGTACTTGTATGTAACGGTGTAACTGTTGATATTCTGCCATAACTGCCAGACCCTTGGCTCAGTCCTTATGTTACGGGGGGCTGTCTGATAATAACTTAAAGGAGTATCATACAGTCAGGGTCCACCGTGCAAAGACTCTGCTGCAGACTATGGCAGAGTGCAATACCTCTGTTAACTCACAGAAGGATATAATAAGTAAGTAAAGCAATTCCTTCCTTACTTGGAGGGTGTGTGGAATGATCTCTGTTAATAATCACAGAGACAAAGACAATGTGTGCGAAATGGCACCTACCTAGGTCCGCTCTTCTAGTGGTGCAAAAGAGACGAACAGCAGCGTAAGCCGCACAAAGCTCCTACCTGCGTTCGCTCCACTAGTGTGCGAGGACACGAACCACTAGATATGGCACCTGCCTAGGTCCGCTCTTCTAGTGGTGCAAAAGAGACGAACAGCAGCGTAAGCCGCACAAAGCTCCTACCTCTGTTCGCTCCCCTAGTGTGCGAGGATACGAACAACTGCCAGACGCAGTATAAGGAACGTTACCCTAGCGGCAACGTCCACCTACGAGTCGAACCACAAGGCCCAGCCAGACCATGTGCCTCAGGCACCTGCCTATGTCCGCTCCCCTAAGAGGTAAGGATACGGACAGCAGCCGAAGCTGTAAGGTATAAGAACGCTACCCTGCCGGTAGCGCTCACCTAGCATAGACAGAGGAATGCCTAGAGGAACGCGCACAGAGCGTCTACTCTTATGCATGAACCAAGAGGACTGAGCGCCATGCGGCGTGTGTCAGGGTCTTATATAGACTCTGTGCCTCATCCAAGATGGAGGACACCAGAGCCAATCCGCTGCCAGAACGTCAGGAGTGACGTCATGCTGGCCTATCACCGAGCAAGGCATCACAAGCACATGACCAGCTACCAATCGGCATAGAAGGTGTCAGAGACATGTGACCTCGTGTCAGCGATGATGTCACCCGCACATGTGCAATGGCTCCAAGATAGGACTTAAGGCCCCGTCACACACAGAGATAAATCTTTGGCAGATCTGTGGTTGCAGTGAAATCATGGACAAATTGTTCCATTTGTACACAGCCACAAACCTGGCACTGATTGTCCACAGTTTCTCTGCAACCACAGATCTGCCGCAGATTTATCTGTGTGTGTGACAGGGCCTTTAGTCTCCGGCGCTCGCACATGTGCAGTAGCAAGAAATCTGGACTTAGTCTCCAGCGCTCGCACATGTGCAGTAGCAAGAAATCTGGACTTAGTCTCCAGCGCTCGCACATGTGCAGTAGCAAGAAATCTGGACATAGTCTCCAGTGCTCGCAGCAACCGTAACACACATCTACTGGCGAATCTCTCTCGATTAGAGAGTTCATCAATTGAAAAACAAAAGGTATTGTATACCTGGCCACATGCCACTGTGGTATACAATACGTCGGTAAAACCATACGTGAGTTTCAAAGACGAGTCGGCGAACACATGGGGGATATCAGGAATGATCGTGATACCCCCATTGCCAGACATATGAATGTACAGCACAACTCTAACAGGGAAGATATTTCCTTCATGGGTATCTTGAAAGTCAAAGCATCTCCTCGGGGTGGCAATCTGGATTAGATGTTGTTACAAAAGGAGACAAGGGTGATATTTCACCTTAAAACTTGCCGTCCAGAGGGTCTTAACAACCAGATTAATTTTGGCTGTTTTATTTAGTTCTTTGGCCTTGTGAACAGCTGGTAGTGTTTTGTCTTTTTGACAGTGAATTTGGCTTTTTGACCAATTAGTATATTTTGCCCTATTACTGTATCTGCCGATACTTTATTATGAGGTCTTTCTGGCTAGTTGGGGATAATTATCTGGATAGGTTCATTTAGTTTTGATGTTTAATCCCTATCATTATGTTTAACATATCCTTTTTTAGGATACTCTATCATGATATCTTGAGCCCCCTTCTTTAGAATATGACTGTTTTTAAGTAAACAGTCCCTTTTTTATGTGCCTTTCTTAAATTTACCACCTTGGTCCATTCCTAGAATTTGTGCCTTTAATTCTTGAATACCTACACGTCCATTTTGCGAGTACATTTACTATACACATCATTTCATATTCATATACATACTTATGGAGATGGCTACATTATTGTTGCCGTGACTTAACTATTTATGTGTATTCACTTTGTTAGTATGCTGTCCACATTGTTCCAATTTTGGCTATATTCTCTATGCAAAATTTCTTATTTTTCCATGTTGATATGCATAGTTAATATATTGATTAAATGGTTAATTGTTAGGCGCCATTAGAGCTATGGTTTTATCTGTACCAGACTCCTAAATTGTAGCTTGGTTTTGATTTTGATCTGCGCATGCGCGGCATTAGGCATCCCACATGGTATAAGCGCCCGTTGTCATGGTGTCTATAAACAAAATTTTGCCATGTCTTTTGAGCATCTCAATGTGGTGCGCGGTAGTTGGATGTCCGGGACATTGTATTAGATCGTGTCATCATCATGTGATCGATACCTCGTGACCATACCATTTGACTCCGTTTGTCCCACATTGTCATCTGGGACACGGGGCGTGTCTTTACGCGTCACCATCATGTGACCCGGTTAGTATATGTGGATGGCTTGATCCTGTGCGTCCCACTCTGGGACGCACAAGCGCGGCCTCTGATGCGTTACTATCATGTGACCCCGGTCCTGTGTGTCCCACTCTGGGACGCATGGGCGCAGCCTCTGTTGCGTCACTATCATGTGACCTCGCTATTAGCTTTACCTGTGCGTTCCACTTTGGGACGCATAGGTACGGCCTCTGACGCGTTACCATTGTGTGACGCGATTGGCTAACATGGACGGCTCGGTACTGTGCGTTCCACAGTGGGACGCATAGGCCTGGCGTCTCACTATGGAATGTGGTGACGTCTGACATACCGGAAGTGATCTCAGACGCGATGGTATCGGTTCATCAGCGCCATAGACTGGATGTGGAAGTGCCTGGCACAAGACATGTGAAGGTAATTACTAATTGGTTTTTAGGTATAAAACTAGGGGTGGGCCAAGTATCAGTGTACCACTATCTATCTTTGCACACACAGTTTTTTTCTAAACGTGTACCATTTGTACCAATCCCTGCCACTGCAGGTTGAGATATTTTGTTTATCCACTGATGAACTCTCCATATTGAGTGGGAAACGCGTTGGGAGGGCGTTTCTTTAATTTTTGATGAGGTTGTGGGGCAGACAGCTTACTTGGGTGCTGCCCTTGTCAGGGCGGAAGCTATTACTGGGCACGACAGGGATATATTTACACAACTACCTGACTGCTGACCCTGGTTCTTCTGGCCCGTGTTTCCTTTCCTATTTGATTGATGCCTTTCCTTACCTGTGGAGAAAGATCAGGTGAGATTGTTCCTTTTTCTCTTTGGCACTTTTCTTTATATTATGCACTGCACTTTATTACCATTTTAATATTTAGAATTAAATGTTAAGTTTTAGTCCCTGCTATTGCTATTGGTTCCTTCAGGACTATTGGGCGTTATCTTTCTGCATTGCAGATTTTGCTTTCTCTTGAAAGCTGAAACCCTCCCAAATTTGGTTTAGGTTATTAAAATAAAGTTGCTGAAAAGCTAAAATATTAATCATTTACTGAACACAGAAAGGACAGATTTTGGCAAGACAAAGGTTTTGTCGCCCACAGAAAGTAATATGAAATTCAAACAAATAATGAACTTCTAATACAAAGATATGTTGCATAACACTGGTGAATGAAGTTGTGGTGCTATTAGAGACATATTTAATATTTTGTGTGACTTCCATGAGCTTGAAGGACTGCATCCATGCAGTTCAACAATGATTCATACACGTTATTGACGAAGTCATCAGGAATAGCAAAGAATGCAGTCTCACATGCCCCCCCAAAGTTCATCTAGTTCTTTGGTTTTTTCTTCCAAGCTTCCTCTTTCATCCTACCCCAAACATGCTCAATGATGTTCATGTCTGGTGACTGGGCTGGCCAGTCCTTGAGCACCTTGATCTTTGCCAGGAGGAACTTTGTTGTAGAGATGGATGTATGAGATGCTGCTGCAGAATTTGTCCCCTTTGATGATTGGAAATGTAAGAGGTAGCTAATACTTCTTGATATTTTAGGCTATTGATATTGCCTTCCACCTTGCAAATGTTTCGCACACCCCATACTAAATGTAACCTCAGACCATGATCTTTCCACCACCAAACTTACCTGTTTTCTGGATCTATACGGGCTACAGTAGGTCTCTTGCAGTATATGCGGCGGCTGTGGTCTAATTCAACTGAAGATTCATCAGAGAAATCCACCTTCTGACACTTTTCCAGTGTTCATCTGTTTAGCAGGCTGTGGGACTTGGCAAATGCCGCACGTTTTTTTAATTGCCTTTTGTTTAGTGATGGATTCTGGGCACTGATTCGACCATGGAGGCCATTTCGAGACAGAATCCTACAAACTGTTCTAGTTAACACAGGGAATTGAGGTGACCAGGCCTTTTGGAGCTCTGCTGCAGTGGAGGAGGGGCTGGCTTTGGATTTTCTAACCAACAAACGTTCCTCCTGAGTAGTTGTCTGCCGGACCTGGGCTTGTTAAAAACATCTCCAGTCTCTTCAAATCTTTTTTTAATTCTTTGTACTTGATGCTGAAGCACATTAAAGGTGCCAGCCACCTCTGCAGTGGATCTAGTCTTCAGCCTCTTGATAATCAAGGCTTTGGTCGCAGGGTGGATTTTTGGCATGTTGTCAGAGGTCAAGTTGCAGTTCAAGTGAAGGTCTTGGGTGCTGGGTTTCTTTTTATACACATCCACTAATTAACCGATCATTTAGTGAGCACAGATGAGGATGTAAATTAGGACTGGGTGCATTATATGACAAGGCGACAAAACTTTTGTCTTGCCAAAATTTGACCTTTCTGTGGTCATTAAATGATCAATATTTCAGCTTTGCAGAAACTTTATTTTCATAACCTAAACCAAATTTGGGAGGGTTTCAGCTTTCAAAAGAATAATTTATAAAACAAATGGATGAATTTAAAGTCAGAATATAAGCTTTTATTTATATAACATGGATAAGCGACAGAACTTTTGTCAAGGACTGTAGAGGGCTGAGAGGAGTGATTTACTGCAGGAGAGAGCTGTATATTGAGGGCTGAGAGAACTGATGTACTGCAGATTTGGGACCGTATGTAGAGGGCTGAGAGAAGTGATTTACTGCAGGTGAGGGTTGTATAAAGAGGGCTGAGAGGAGTGATTTACTGCAAGAGAGGGATGTATATAGAGGGCTGAGAGGAGTGATGTACTACAGGCTGGGACTGTATATAGAGGGCTGAGATGAGTGATTTACTGCAGGAGAGGGCTGTATATTGAGGGTTGAGAGAACTGATGTACTGCAGATTTGGGACCGTATGTAGAGGGCTGAGAGGAGTGATTTACTGCAGGTGAGGGTTGTATAAAGAGGGCTGAGAGGAGTGATTTACTGCAAGAGAGGGATGTATATAGAGGGCTGAGAGGAGTGATGTACTGCAGACTGGGACTGTATATAGAGGGCTGAGATGAGTGATTTACTGCAGGAGAGGGCTGTATGAAGAGGGCTGAGATGAGTGATTTGCTGCAGGAGAGGCCTGTATATAGAGGACTGAGAGAAGTTATATACTGCAGGTAGGGGCTATATATAAAGAACTGAGAGTAGTCATGTACTTCAGGTAGGGGCTATATATAGAGGGCGAAGAGGAACAATATCCTTCAGGAGGTGCTGAGGATAGAAGGCTGCGAAGAGCAATGTACTTCAGGTATGGGCTGTATATAGAGATTTATTTATAGTAACACTGCGGGCTCGGGGCGGTGCCATTGATCTGCCAGCGCGCTGCAGACTCCATTAATCTGCTGGCAGGCTACAAGCTCCATTGAATTACAGGCTCTATTGAGCTGTGGGCTCCATTGAATCACTTAAACTTATGCTAATTTGCTCCTGGGCTGGTGGGAGGATACGGTTATTTTCAAAAATGAAGAGGAAGCATCTTGGTGGAGTCCCCATATTCTATTCTGGGGACACTATATAGACGACGTGCTCCTCCTGTGGTCTGGAGATGTACTGCTCTTCAATCGTTTTATGAGGGAAATGAATCTCAACGATTTGGGACTAAAATTCACCTCGGAGTTCCAGGATGTTGAAATTAATTTTCTCGATGTCACCATTAGGAGGGGGAATGAGGGACAATTGATAACTAGCACATATCGAAAACCAACTGCCACTAACAACTTGCTGCATTGGAATAGCCATCATCCCCCTAGTTTGAGAACTGGAATTCCCAAAGGACAGTACTTAAGGGTACGACGAAATTGCTCATCAAAGTCAACATTTCTCAACCAGGCGGGGAACCTAAGAAATCGCTTCCTTGAAAGAGGCTATCCTCCAAGTGTACTCAATAATGCCTACAGTAATGCCATCCAGACCCCTAGGAGTAGTCTCTTAACCCCAAAAAATAGGGAAGAAAATTCAGAACTCCGCATCATTGGAAAATTTGATAGTCATGCGCATTCAGTACGTAATATTATTCAGAAACACTGGAGAATACTTAACCCCTTAAGGGCGAAGCCAGTTTTGTCCTTAATGCCCAGGCCATTTTTTGCAATTCTGACCAGTGTCACTTTATGAGTTCATAACTCTGGAACGCTTCAACGGATCCCGGTGATTCTGACATTGTTTTTTCGTGACATATTGTACTTCATGATAGTTATAAATTTAGAACGATATTTTTTGCTTTTATTTGTGAAAAAATCGGAAATTTGATGAAAATTTTGAAAATTTTGCAATTTTCAAACTTTTAATTTTTATGCCCTTAACCCACAGAGTTATGTCACACAAAACAGTTAATAAATAACATTTCCCACATGTCTACTTTACATTAGCGCAATTTCTGAAACAAAATGTTTTGAGGTTAGGAAGTTAGAAGGGGTCAAAGTTCATCTGCAATTTCCCATTTTTTCAACAAAATTCACAAAACCATTTTTTTAGGGACCACATCACATTTGAAGTGACTTTGAGAGGCCTAAGTGACAGAAAATACCTAAAAGTGACACCATTCTCAAAACAGCACCCCTCAAAGTACTCAAAACCATATCCAAGAAGTTTATTAACCCTTCAGGTGCTTCACAGGAACTAAAGCAAAGTGGAATGAAAAAAGCAAAAAATAAAATTTTACCTAAAATGTTGCTCTACCCCAAATTTATTCACTTTTAGAAGAAATAACACAACAAAATGAACCCCAAAACTTGTTACCCACTTTCTTATGAACGCGCCAATACCCCACATGTGGTCAGAAACCTTTGTTTGGACAAATGGGAGGAATCGGAACAGAAGGAGCAATATTTGAATTTTGGAAAGCAAATTTGGCTGAAATAGATTGCGGGCACCATGTTGCATTTACAGGTCCGCTAAGGTACCTAAACAGCAGAAACCCCTCACAAGTGACACCATTTTGGAAACTAGACCCCTTAAGGCTTCTATCTAGGGGTATAGTGAGCATTTTGGATCCACAAGTACTTCACAGATTTTGATAACGTTACGTTGTCACATTGAAGATTTTCATTTTTTTCTCAAAAATGTTGCTTTAGCATCAATTTTTTCACTTTTTCAAGAGGTAATTCCAAAAATTTGACCCCAATGTTTGTTACCCACTTTTTTGTGAGCGCGGTGATACCTCACTTGTGGTCTGAAACCTTTGTTTGGAGAAACGGGAGGGCTTGGAACGGAAGGAGCAATATTTGAATTTTGGAAAGGAAATTTGGCTGAAAAAGATTGCGGGCACCATGTCGCATTTGGAGGACCCCTAAGGTACGTAAACAGCAAACAAACACCACAAGTGACCCCATATTGGAAACTAGGCCCCTCAAGGAATTTATCTAGATGTTTGGTGAGTACCCTGAACCTCCAGGTGCTTTACAGAAGTTTATAACGTTGAGCCATGAAAATAAAAAAATAAAATTTTACCACAAAATTGTTACTTCAACCAGGTAGCTTTTTTTTTCACAAGGGTAACAGGAAAAAAATCACCATGAAATTTATTGCGCAATTTCTCCTGAGTTTGTTGATATCTTGTATGTGGTGGAAATCAACTGTTTGGGCACACTACAGGGCTCAGAAGAGAAGGAGTGCAATTTGACTGCAAAATTGGCTGGAATCAATAGCGGACGCCATGTTGCATTAGGAGAGCCCCTGAGGTGCCTAAGCAGTGGAGGTCCCCCACAAGTGACCCCATTCTGGAAATAAGACCCCTCAAGGCTTTAATCTAGGTGTATATTGAGCATTTTGAATCCACGAATACTTCACAGAATTTGATAAGCTTAGGTTGCCATATTGAAATTTTCATTTTTTTCACAAAAATGTTGATTTAGCGACACATTTTTCACTTTTTCAAGAGGCAACAACAAAACGTGTACCCCACAGGTTGTTATCTAATTTCTTGTGAGCGCAGGGATACCCCACATGTGGCCAAAAACCTTTGTTTGGATAAATGGGAGGGCTTGGAATGGAAGGAGCACCATTTGAATTTTGGAAAAGTTGAAGTAAATTGCGCGCACCATGTCACATTAGCAGGGCCCCTTGGGCACCTATACATCAGAAACCCCCCACAAGTGACCTTATTTTGGAAACTGGACCCCTCAAGTATTTTATTCAGGAGTATAGTAAACATTTTGAATCCACAGGTACTTCACAAAAATGTTGCTGTAGCAACAAATTTCTCACTGTTAAGGGGGCTTTACACGCTGCGACATCGCTAATGCGGAGTCGTTAGGGTCACGGAATTGGTGACGCACATCCGGCCGCATTAGCGATGTTGCTGCGTGTGACACCGATGAGCGATTTTGCATCGTTGCAAAAACGTGCAAAATCGCTCATCGGTGACATGGGGGTCCATTCTCGATTATCGTTACTGCAGCAGTAACGATGTAGTTCGTCGCTCCTGCGGCAGCACACATCGCTATGTGTGACGCCGCAGGAACGAGGAAGCTCTCCTTACCTGCCTCCCGGCCGCTATGAGGAAGGAAGGAGGTCGGCGGGATGTTCCGGCCACTCATCTCTGCCCCTCCGCTTCTATTGGGCGGCCGCTCAGTGACGTCACTGTGATGCCACACGGACCGCCCCCTTAGAAAGGAGGCGGTTCGCCGGTCACAGCGACGTCGCCGGGCAGGTAAGTATGTGTGATGCGTCTGCGCGATGTTGTGCGGCACAGGCAGCGATTTGCCCGTGTCGCACAACAGATGGGGGCGGGTACCCACGCTAGCGATATCGGGACCGATATCGCAGCGTGTAAAGTAGCCTTTAGGCTATGTGGCCATGATCCAGCGACACGGCGTCTAGTACCCAATGTCAGCCTCCTGCAGAAATGTGAGTGTTGTCCACGGGAGAACGAAGCTGCCCATGCCCACGATTTGGGTTCAGGCTGCTGTGGACTTTAGTTCTATTCTACCTGCAAAGAACACTCATCTCCGCAGCATAAATTGACATGCTGAGGCTCGGGACGCTGCGCCACAGGTCGATTTATGCTGCGGAGAAAAGAAACACAGTGGGCACGGGATTTCTAAAAATCCTGCCACTGTGCTTCTACTGCACAACGCAGCGTTATGGACGCAGGGAAAACACTCTGCGCCCAAAACGTTGCAAACCCTGATTGTGGGCACACAGCGTAAAATGCTACAATGGATGAATGGATAGATGTCAAACATATATAACGTCCCACCCCCTGCATATTCTAAGCTGGCGCCCTTTAGTGCCTTTCATGTGACACTAAAGGATGCCTAGCCTTGTATTTAGCCCAAAAAAAAAAAAAAAGAATTAAAATAAATGACGTGGGGTCCCCCCTATTTTTGATAGCCAGCTAGGGTAAAGCAGACAGCTGTAGCCTGCAAACCACAGCTGACAGCTTCATCTTGTCTGGTGATCAATTTGGAGGGCTCCCCAAGCTGTTTTTTTTTAATTATTTATAAATAAATAATTAAAAAAAACAAACAAACGTGGGGTCCCCCCAAATTCGATCACCAGCCAAGGTGAAGCTGACAGCTGGGGTCTGGTATTTTCAGGATGGGAAGAGCCATGGTTATTGGACTCTTCCCAGCCTAAAAATAGCAGGCTGCAGCCGCCCCAGAAGTGGCGCATCCATTAGATGCGCCAATTCTGGCGCTTCGCCCCAGCTCATCCCGCGCCCTGGTGCGTTGGCTAACGGGGTAATGAATGGGGTTGATACCAGGTGTGTAATGTCACCTGGCATCAAGCCCAGCAACTAGTTATGTCACGGCGTCTATCAGATACCCGACATAACTAATTGACAGTTAACAACCTCATGTCCTATTTAGTGAGACTCAGCACTCAAAATAACATTTTTACACACAACCATGGATGTCAATGGACACCCACATGTACGAGTGACATGAAAGGCAGTAAAAAAGACACCTTTATTAATATTGATTAAAACAATTAAAACAGACAAAAGGTACCGTAAACGGAGAGGGACACAGTCAGGAAAAAAATTTCACCAAATGGTTTTTCAGGTGACCAAAAAGTATACACCTGCACCAGTACACCTGTGTACACTGAGTATTGAAAAATTGCAATATTCCTGTGCTGCACATTGCTAAAACACTGCTCAGTTACCATGCAGATGGAATTCCATCAGACTGCATGGTGTGCATACAAATGTTATTCAATAACCATGTGCAGAACACAAGAAGCAGTAAATGAGTGTTCTACCTGCTATATAACCACTTTGACCCCTCACCCATCCAGATCCATGCACTGTCTGCGCATGGCATATATGCAATTCATGTCAAAAACAGTCACGCCCAGAGATGGGGCAACCCTCCAATTTGGAATAGTAACATTCACCAAAATGAATAAGGTAAACACGGAAATAACTTAATGAAGCATGATGCATGCCAGGCACAAGCGACAGAATGGACTCCGGCGGTGTGAAGGGAAAGCGGCAATGCAGGCAAAACCACACAGGTAAGATGGTAAATAACAGGTACATTAAGAGTAAAGATAACACATTACATCACCTGAAAATATCCTGCTGTGGCCCTCACACTCCGACACGTGTTTCGCAGTTGCTTTCTCAAGGAGCGTGCCAGAGGTGAGGGGCAGGCTGGTAAAAAAGGCTAAAGCGACCAATGGACATGAGCTTTTCAAATCATGTGATTAGTTAAACGTGAGTGAACCCACCTGGAAACGTAGCGCATGACAACCGTTACCACCACCGCTGATGAAATGCACTTCCTGTATACCGCGATCACGTGCCCGTGACGTCACGGCCCATGTGATAATGGAACCATAGAAACCACGGGACGCTTTCAGACGCGGTATTGGAAGCGAGCGAGCGGTTCAGCAGGCATGCGCACTAGGTGGGTTCACACACATAGAGGAAAATCGGAAGAGTTTTAAATTCAAATGGGCTTCCGATTTTCCTCTATGTGTGTGAACCCACCTAGTGCGCATGCCTGCTGAACCGCTCGCTCGCTTCCAATTGGAACAAGAAGTAATCCCTCGGAGCCTTAGAATCCATTTGTACCCTAGTTTCGATCTGGAACAGGAGGACCTGATAATGAGATGGCGCAAGGCGGCTGCCACTTGTTCTTTTGAGTTCATTAAAATCATAAATGAGAAAAATAGAATTACCCTGCAGAAATTAGAGACAGAAATCAAAGATTTAGAGGAGACCATTCAAAAAGATTTGTCTAAGGATGAATTGCATGATTTGTTTGCAAGCCTTGACAAGGATTTTGAACGCTGGGAGAAGGAGATAAGCGCTGACAAACTGAAGAAGTATCAGCGGGATGTTCACGATTTTGAGTCCAACACAATATATAAATGGCAGACGAAGAAGGCATCGAATTCAACGATGTCTAGATCTGCATCCAATCAGTCTTTGAATTCGGTATCGGAGAGCATGGTGTCGACTAGTGGTTCTGAGGGTCCAAGAAATCCTTCGTATAGTGGCCATAAACGTAAAGGATATGATATATTCAATCCACGGGATAAACGAAAGGATGGACCACAGGTGATTAATCTTTCACGACATAAGCTATCCGATACACAAATTCGGCTCTTGGAAAAAGGACTAACTTTTTCTCCCTCTAATGTTTTAGACGCGTTCACAGCGGTGAAGGATGTTCACCTTTTTTCAAGAAAAATATTGCTCAAAAAATTACATCACAAAACACAGGTTTCTGACGTCTTTACCACTAGGGAGGAACAGGAAGCACTTTTGGTCTTACAATCCTTGGAGGAGGAAAGTTCAGGATACGAGGTTGGTAATTTTCCATTGCAATTGATGAATAAATCAAAAAAATTTCCCAGTTTGAGTATCTGCCCGGCCTTAGAGGTATTTACCAAGCTTGTCTCTGAGGAAATTGAGAGTTTGGCTGTTTTGCCACCACCATCCCGCAACCTTAATAAAGCTGAATGGGCTGGCCTGAAGGAGTTACAGTCCTGGCGAGATGTGATGATCAAGCCAGCCGATAAAGGCGGCAACTTAGTCATATGGCCGTGTGACAAGTACGAGGAGCAAGCCAACAAATTGCTGGGTGACACTAATTGCTATCGGAAATTGCCATATAACCCTACCTCATCCTTTCATAATTCTTTAATTCTGATCCTGGAGCAAGCATATGATAAGGGCATAATACCGAAAAAATTCCTGGACACTATAAAGGGACTTCGTCCGCGACTCCCAGCACTTTACCTGATCCCAAAAATACACAAGGACCCAGCAAACCCCCCTGGCAGACGCATTATATCTGGCAATGGTAGCCTGATAGAATTAGTCTGTCAGGTTATCGATTTTTATTTGAAACCGTTGGTCTGTGAATTGCCATCTTATATTCAGGATACCACCGCCGCCCTGAGACGATTAGATGGTATTCATCTTGAAGATAACATGCTGTTGGTGTCGGCAGATATTGAGTCTTTATATACTTCTATTAGACACCAGGATGGTCTCAGGGCGGTCTCATGGTACCTGAAGGCTAGTAACATCTCGCGACCAACGGTTGATTTAATACTCATTTTGTTAGAATTTATTTTGACACATAATATTTTTACGTTAAATGGTATGATTTTTTTACAGACGCAGGGGACTGCCATGGGGGCTTGCTGTGCGCCCTCCTATGCCAACCTTTTCTTGGGGGCATGGGAGCGGCAAATTTTTGTGGATGACAACAACTTATGTACACACCAGGTCCAAAATTGGGTCAGGTATATTGATGATGTTCTGTTCATCTGGGAGGGGCATCTCAGTGGTCTCCAGGAATTTATGCAATGTTTAAATCAGAACGATTTGAACATTAAACTTACCTTTGAATATGGGCGCACCATTAATTTTCTGGATCTAAGGATTGCTGCGTCATCCAATGGCTTGTTATCCACAGAAGTGTATCGCAAGCCCACGGCTACTAACTCGTTGCTGTTAGCATCCTCTGCTCACCCCAAAAGTACCATTCAGGGGATTCCCAGTAGCCAGTTCCTCAGAATAAGGAGGATCTGTTCGGATGATGCCAGTTTTTTGACTCATTCGGAGGAACTGGCACATAGGTTTGAGACTAGAGGTTATAGTCGGAGAGTTATTAGACGTGGGTTCAAAAGGGCAACAAAATCGACCAGAAATTCCCTTCTTTTTTCCAATGTTGTAAAGGATCGCAATACGAATGAACCAACTGTGCGTCTTATCACAACTTATAACAGCAGATGGGATGAGTTGAGAAGGATTGTTCATAAACATTGGAATATCCTTATGACGGATCCAATTTTGAAATCAATCCTTCCCTCGCGGCCGTCTTTGGTGGCTAAGCGTGCTAAGAATCTGAGAGATATGTTGGTTCATAGTCACTATGAACCATCTCGGGTTGGCACGCCTGGCCAACCGCTGTTTGGTTTTTTCCCTTGTGGCGTATGCAAGGCTTGTGCCAACCTTGTGAAGGCAAAAAGATTCCATAACTTTGATGGATCCCGTGAGTTTGAGATCAGACAAAGAATCACGTGTTCATCAAGGGGGGTCATCTACAGGGCTGAATGTCCTTGCAAAAAGGTATATATTGGTCTGACCACGAGGGAGTTAAAGGTGAGGGTTCGCGAGCACTGTCTTGATATAGAGAAGGCTAAAGGTATTGATGATGTAAGTCTTTTGAAAACTATCCCGAGACATTTCAAGAACTTCCATTCCTGTAATCCCACCATGTTGAAAGTCAAGGGTATAGATATGATCTCAATGGGAACAAGAGGGGGGACCTGGGCAGGTTACTTGCCCAGGTCGAAAGTAAGTGGATTTATAGATTGGGAACCCTGGCCCCCAATGGTCTGAACGAGAATATGGGATTCTCAGCTTTCCTGTAGGGTGTTTTTAGGTGGCTTTTCAGTGCATTTTGGGTCCACCTTTGGTTTTGTTATTGTGATCTTTGATGCGGATCAATGGCTATACCTGGTTTTAGCTGGGTGTATGTGGTGGGTGTTTTATGTAATTTTAATTGTTTGTCTTTTCAGTTCACTAGGTTACCCCTGTTTGGCTGTCCATTTTTGGAGCATATGTGTCTACATCAGCGCTTTGGAGTCTAATGGGCTATGGCATCTATCTAAAGAAATGAAGAGGATCCTGTTTATGGACTGCAATTGTTTATTTGGGCTTCTAGGTCCTTTTGGACCATAATTGTGAATGTGCACCAAAAAGAGATATGTTACAACATGGTCAAGATGTTTGAATACTGCGTATACATCTATACAGTTATGTATACATTAACAAGCGGCGGTGTCGCCTTCCGTGGGGAACCATGGATACAGTGATATTATGATATGATGAGGTTGTTTGGACATTGCTTGCAATGTCTACATTCCTCTAAAATTGTATTTTAAATGTTATTATGGATCATATTGTTTGTCCCTATGCTTCGCTATGATTGTGTGCCATTTATAATATTATAGTATGTGCGGACTTCGTATAACAGGAAGGCGGAGTGTTGAAAGCCCATTTGAATTTAAAACTCTTCCGATTTTCCTCTATGTGTGTGAACCCACCTAGTGCGCATGCCTGCTGAACCGCTCGCTCGCTTCCAATACCGCGTCTGAAAGCGTCCCGTGGTTTCTATGGTTCCATTATCACATGGGCCGTGACGTCACGGGCACGTGATCGCGGTATACAGGAAGTGCATTTCATCAGCGGTGGTGGTAACGGTTGTCATGCGCTACGTTTCCAGGTGGGTTCACTCACGTTTAACTAATCACATGATTTGAAAAGCTCATGTCCATTGGTCGCTTTAGCCTTTTTTACCAGCCTGCCCCTCACCTCTGGCACGCTCCTTGAGAAAGCAACTGCGAAACACGTGTCGGAGTGTGAGGGCCACGGCAGGATATTTTCAGGTGATGTAATGTGTTATCTTTACTCTTAATGTACCTGTTATTTACCATCTTACCTGTTTGGTTTTGCCTGCATTGCCGCTTTCCCTTCACACCGCCGGAGTCCATTCTGTCGCTTGTGCCTGGCATGCATCATGCTTCATTAAGTTATTTCCGTGTTTACCTTATTCATTTTGGTGAATGTTACTATTCCAAATTGGAGGGTTGCCCCATCTCTGGGCGTGACTGTTTTTGACATGAATTGCATATATGCCATGCGCAGACAGTGCATGGATCTGGATGGGTGAGGGGTCAAAGTGGTTATATAGCAGGTAGAACACTCATTTACTGCTTCTTGTGTTCTGCACATGGTTATTGAATAACATTTGTATGCACACCATGCAGTCTGATGGAATTCCATCTGCATGGTAACTGAGCAGTGTTTTAGCAATGTGCAGCACAGGAATATTGCAATTTTTCAATACTCAGTGTACACAGGTGTACTGGTGCAGGTGTATACTTTTTGGTCACCTGAAAAACCATTTGGTGAAATTTTTTTCCTGACTGTGTCCCTCTCCGTTTACGGTACCTTTTGTCTGTTTTAATTGTTTTAATCAATATTAATAAAGGTGTCTTTTTTACTGCCTTTCGTGTCACTCGTACATGTGGGTGTCCATTGACATCCATGGTTGTGTGTAAAAATAACTAATTGACAGTAATAAGAAAAAAAATTGACAACAAAAAAAAATTTATTTGAAAAAACACTCCCCAAAACATTCCCTGATTGACCAATTTATTGAAAAGAAAAAAAAAAAATCCACTATAATCCATTTGGACGTCCCACGTCGACTCTGGACCTTCTAGAATATGGGGGACACGTTCAGGGAACGTATCCCCCATTTTCTAGGAGGGCAGACCCTCCATTTGAGGAGAGTGGGTGCAAAGAATCTGCACCCACCCTCCCTGGGTCACAGCTGCACAGTGCCGAGCAGCAGCAGCAGCAGCCAGCGTCTGAGTCACAGACACAGGAAGCTGACAGCTGCGCTCTGCACATGTGACCGGCGTCTGCTGAGAAGGAGCCGGAGGAGGGGGCCGCGGGGGATCAGCGCTCCGGTATGTATGACACCGGGGAACACCGGGGGGTGGGGGTAGGGGGGGACCCGGCAGGGCCTAGGGAGCAGGTTTCTGTCGTATGTGTTATGGCACATACGACAGAAACCATAGGAACCGGCGCGCTGCTGTGCTCTCCGATGCGCGCGGCCATCTTGGATTTTCGGGAGGGGGTTGGGGGTCGGGGGGGGCACTTTGGGGATACCGAGGGGACCGGAGGGAACCGGGAAAAAGATTTATCTCCCATCTGACATGTTTGATCATGCCAGATGGGAGATAAATCATTTTTTACCGGAGCGGTCATTTACTATAACTTGATGATCGGTATACGGTGTATACCGGTCATCAGGTGAGCGGGGACCGGAAAAACCGGCCAGAATCATGATCTCCAGGGTCTCAGCTACCCCCGGCAGCTGAGACCCCGGAAATTTTCTGACTCTGGGGGGCGCTAGACCCGTTTTTCCGACCGCCGTTTTAAAACGGCAGAAAGGAATAAGTACCCTTTTTTAGTGCCGTTTTAAAACGTAACGCGGTCGTAATGGGGTTAAAGCAGATCCTGATCTTAAAGACCTTTTCCCCCATGGACCAAAGATAACGTACCGTAGAGGCCGTAGTATCCGAGATCAATTGGTGCATAGTGAATTTAAAACTCCTAAACCGTTGGGGACTTGGTTGGATAGGAGAGATTTTGGTACCTTCCGCTGTGGAAAGTGTACCTTTTGCCAATATATTCTTGTCACAAAAACATTTTATAGTGAAATCCTGAAAAAAACATTCGCCATGCGGCATTTTGCAAATTGTAGAACTAGTGGTGTTATCTATCTATTTAAGTGTACTTGCAGATTGGAATATATTGGCAAAACAAAAAGAGTTCCGTAAACGTATAGGCGATCATATAGGCGATATTCGCAATGAGAGGGAGACCCCTATCGCCAGACATATAAATACTGTACATGGAGGTAATTTGGACTGCTTTAATTTTTGTGCCATCGAGGTCATAGATCCTCCCCCAAGAGGAGGGGACTGGGACAAAAAGATTTTACAAAAAGAGATGGAGTGGATCCATCGGTTGAATACCGTGAGTCCACTAGGGCTCAATGAACAGATTTCGTTTGCCTGCTTCCTTTAGCTTGTGTGTCTAGTTTCCCTATAGTAATAGCAACATTGATGTGTTGTCTTTTTTGGATTTTTCTGCTTATCGGGAAGGGTATCCAGGGTTCCATTTTATAGTTGCTCTTGTTGATGGCCATATGGGACAATGGGAGGCCTGCCATCTTGGCTCATTGTTCCATAGGGAATTTAGCCGGCTTAATATAACTGATCCTTGATTCTTAGGAAATTATTCCCCTTTTTTACCTTTTTTCCTAGGTTCTTTGTTACTTCATCATTTTTCATATTTTTTCCTAATTGATGAAGATTATATATAAAAAAGAGGTGTGAATTTCATATTTCTGTGACCCTGGACATCTCCTAAATAATAGAGTGAAATGAGGCTATTTCACATATAACCTCATTCTAATGTAAAATAGAAGGGTTATATATTTATATTAATTGACAGTTGTTAAAAATACTCTCCATGGACATGAGAGTCTATGTATATGTACGTTCCATTGTGGACGCTAAAAAGGACTAGTGTGACCTAATGTCACAGGAGCCATCTGTTAGTTTCCTCCCTTCTTATGCGTTCGATTTTTGCTTCCATGCATTTTCTATGGAAGCGTAAGGTGGGTTGGGCAAGCGGTTGCCATGGAGGCTGCTCTCCACCTCAGTCAACTTCCGTCAGTGGGCGTTCCTTTGGGGAGCGCATACATAGGACAGGCCTAATATTGTCTGACTCCGCTTCCGTGCGTTCCACAGTGGAATGCAAGCGGAAGTGAGCATGGCAATATAGATGGGAGGAGCGAACGAACGTTACAGGGGAAGGTCTTTTCATCATTATTCCACAGTGGAACGCAAGCAGAGGTGAGCATGGCAATATAGATGGGAGGGGTGAACGGCCGTCATAGGGAACGTCTGTCGCCTCGGCCACGACAACCCTGTGCCAGCAGTATTGCGACCCTCTGTCCTGTGACCCTCCTGAGCAGCTCTACTGCAGTGATACCCCCTCCTCTGATCCCTCAGTATCGCCGACCCTGTCTCCTGTGATCCTACTTCACCACCACCGCCCCAGTAAGGCATATTCGGATTATAAGACGTACCTCCATTCCCCCCCCCCCCAGTTTTTGGGGAAAACAGTGCCTGTAATAATCTGGAAAATATGGTAATTTCTAATGATGCAGCAGAAAGAAGCATCTGAGAGTGATATGAAATGACAAGAGATGAGCTGATGTCTTGAAATTCGAATCCGCCAACCTCAAACAATTTTCCCCCAATATTTGCTTCTTGGTGAATAAATTTGCGCAAATGTCATTAGTGGAAAGCTTGAAATTTTGTGTAAAATACATGTGGGGAAGGGGAGAATGAGGACCCAGTTGATCATAAGAGCCTACACTCTACAGAAGAAAGACTTACCCAGTGACTCTGGAGATGGAAACTGTGATCCACTGGGAGCTTATCTCCAGACATTACTTGTTAGGAGCCACAACTTGGACATGCACCAAATGTTACATGAGATCCAAGCCTAATGATGAGCCGCACCACTTATGGACCATTACTTTGGGCTTGTAACCCCAAGGATAAAAAATTGCCAGCCAGCTGGGCAACTGGGACACTGAAAAGACACAACTAGAAACAATAAGTACTGTGAAAGTCCCCTCCACATTAAATCTAAGAGTGTGTGTGGCGCCCTATTCCTGGTCGCCACAGATCACAATTACATGCATATTGTCATCGGAATAATATGTATTGTTAGCCTTAATGAGAATTTGGTTTTCTCTGCTACTCACTACAAAACACACATTTTAATACACTACCTTACTGGGGTTATTCTCTTGAGTAAAAAACAACGCTTGAGAGATAGCCGTAAAAGGAGAAAGGGGAGGAGCTTAGCTCTGAGGTAAAATTTCAGTTGGTGGCAGTTAGAGGGTGTGTGAGGTAAAGTGAGAAGTGTACTGAGGAGAGGTCCTGTCCTGAGGTGATTTCTAAAACCTCTGGAGGGCCAGCTACACTTGTCAGGTATCAGTCCCTAGGTTACCGGTACCTTCAAGGTGGGTGACAAAACTGAGAGACTGCAGCCTTTTTAAAAGTAGTGAAATTCCTGGGAGTACAGTGGCACGTGTGAGTCTGGAAGCTTCTAGAAGAAATAGCGAGTCTTCCTTCAGGACTCCAGTCACCTGCTCACCAGAAGGGCTAATCAGTCCAGATTGTTCTTGTCTTGGGAATCCAAGGTTACCAAGATACCTACTCCCAGGTAGGGAAATAGTGGCCGAGGAAAAGTACACCATCGCCATATAGCAGAGGAACCAACTCTCATCAGGGCAGGAAGTACGCCCATTGTTGTATGCTGTGATAACACCCTGCAGAGCTCCAGTAAAAAGTAAAAGCTACTTATCCTGTCTCTGGCTGAATTACTCTCTGCTGTGCCTTCCCTACCTCAACACATCCCCCAGGACCCAGCCCTAGTTGGGGGGGGCAAGAGACAACCCCTTGGCACTGCGCATCACCACCTAACTCCTGGGGCCCACCAGCAGTGCCCGGCCATACCAAAACCGAACATCCCGACTCGTGTCACAAACTCCTTATTTTATTTTCTTTCTCCCCTTTTTAAATATTATTTTTACTCCCCATTACAAAAGCCGTTGCTCGCGCCCAGAGCCACCACCGTGACATCAGAGGCCTCCGGGACGGCACATGTGCACAATTTATATATATTTTTTTTTTTAGCATTTTAAAGGATTTAATTTTTTTTTATACATTAGTTATATGAAACAATAAACAATTGATTGCAAAAGCGTCCGCACCCTCAAATGTAATGCAGAACTCAGTTAGTCATATATTAAATTAAATCTCGTTTGTCCTTTGAAACAATCGTTAATCTTGGTTTCAAAATTTTGATTTGATAAAATTCATATCCTGCTTTATGAAGAATGAAAACAATGGATTTACTAGAAGTCACTGATAAAGAAGGCTCTGTACGAGACGCGCTCTATTCAGTAATCAATTTCTGCTGTATAAACGTGCAGAACATTTTTTTTCTTTCATCTGACATGAAACAGAAGAAAATCATTTTTTTATTCTCTGTATATTTGTTTAACTTCATTTTTGTCCGCTCTGAACTGAAATGGCAACATAGAAATCAATAAAGATCTTGTTACTGGCCTCCTGTAAATCCCATTTATGATCAGGCATTACTCCGGTGAAGTGCGCTTCCGCACTGCCGCACCATCCTGGAGCTGGAATATTCCCTCCAGGGATTGTCCTATACAGAAAATGCCTGTATGTAGTATGATTGCTGATGAGGTCTGGATCCCTACAATTCTTGACTGGTGGCTGCTGAACATATATCGTTTATGTTTTATTTTCTTGCCTTTGTTAATTAAGGCAGAAATGTAATTTTATATTTAAAGGGAACCTGTCACCAGATTTGTCCTCTATAAGCTGCACCAGTAAGCCTTTATGTTCAGCATTCTAGAATACTGTATATAAGAGCCTAAGCTGAACTGCATAACATAAAAAAGGCGCCTGATGTGTGTCACTAACGACGTGACCCCGACGATATGTCGTTAGCGATGTCACAGCGTGTAAAGCAGCCTTTAGATTTCAATTTGGTGAAGTGGATAGTGAATAGTTCTGATAGCTGATTCAATTTAAAAGGTATATCCACCTATTGAACCCTTTTTACAGATTATTTTTAAAATCTCCATGACAGTTTAGGTAACTTTGCAAACCTATTACTAGGGATATGTGACGCCCTGGCAAAACCAGGTTGTCACAGAGACTGCACAAATATTCCTGGTGCAGGACTCCATCCTCCTTGTGTATACCAACACAAACCCCACACACAGGTACATATGTGGTGCCCCTGACCTGGTCAGGCACCACTGAGTACTGCACCCATGCTGAGGGCAGTACAATACAGGTAATCCAGAAGGCTGACCGAGGTGTGACTACACAGGCACATAGTAATCAGGTCTCACACATCTACCTTTGGGATGACCCCCGAGAGATTCCAGGAGGGGGCGTGGCCTCCATGTCCACTCAAGGGGTGTGGTGGAGAGCCTGGTTGCTAGGTGGCGTAAGCAAGAACAGGAGAGGAGGAGCAGTGAGCCAGTTTAGTGTGCAGCTCATTGAGAGCAGACGTGAGGAGCGGACTCTGCAGGCTGTTACAAGCTGACAGCGTACGCGCAGTGACTACCGACGAGGGAGATCAGTCACCTGGTAGTGCCACCTGAAATCCACCCAAGGCTAAAGAGAGCAAAGGGGTGGCAGAGTAAGGGGACTGCCAGGGAGGTACCAGGCCCGCAAGAGTAACAGGTCCCAGTGCAGAGATAGATTCACCTTTCTTCTGCCAAACCTGCCTGAGGGGGCACTTCAGACCTCCAAGACAACACCACAGAGTCCGCAGCCATGTAGCAAAGAGAGGGCCCATAGTTCACAGGAGGCAAGCAGCCGGAGTGACCTGGTCCAGGCTACAAGCAAACGGGCCGAAACGAGGGGAGAACAGGCAGCAGCAACTTCCCTGGGTGACCCCCGTAGGGACTTCAAGTCGGGGTCACCACAAAAACACAAAGGGCTAAGGGAGGCGAGTTGGTAGTAACCCTCATCAGCCAGCCGGAAGGATACCTGGTTCCAGCCTGGTTCATCCCAGCTACGCCCGGGTTACTCACTCTGCCAGCTAATGTGAGTAAAACCTCTTAAAGACATTCTGCTTCTCTGTTTGAGTCATTCTGCGCCTTGTGGTGCCACACACTTACACAGGGCCCTGGGGCTTGCCTCACTCTCGGGAGGCCACTACAACTGACTGCACCCACCATCCGCCCCAGGCACCCCTTAATCTGCAGTGGCGGTCACCCTGACCGCAATACCGAGAGTGGCGTCACGACAATCCTAAGAGAAGATTCCCTACCTGTGACCAGACTGTTCATCCACGTGGAGTCCATGAAGGTAATGCACCAGCACCGACACAACCCCTGTGGGGCTTCACATATGGCGTCACGAACAGGATAAGGACTAGACCTGTACAGACAGGTGACCATGTGCCTGGGCGGTCCGCTTCAAAAATTCGAAGCGCCGCCATATTGCCACCATGAAAAGAGCGCCAAGAAACAACAGCAGCACACGAAAACAGAAGTTACCGCACACGAAGAGGTGTGGCTAGTTGCAGAGAGAGATCCCCTGCAGAGTCCTGACCTCGCAAGTGATGAGAGCGGAGGTGTGCAGAGACGGCGGGAAGGAAAGGAAGCCACAAGCCTGCTGCTGGGAGAAGAGCTACAGGAAGTGACAAGCCTGCTGCTGAGAGAAGATCTGGAGAGCAGCGACGACGCAGAGAAAATGGCATTCACATGCAGCGACCCAGAGCTAGGCTCCGCTGCCTGGTGTAACTGGGAGCTGGACCAGTGGTGTGAAAGTCTGGAGGCGAAGGTGATGCAGCAGATCCGGGAAGCACACGCAGAGCTCAGCGAGATGGCTGGAGACGCCTGGGCCCATGAGAAGTGGACGGCGAGGCAAGCGACGCGCGGAGCAGCGACCACCCGAACACCGGTGATGCTGCTGAGGGGTGAGTCATCTGATGCCCCTGCCTGTGCGAGTGCCCCGATCCCTGCTGCCATGCCCGCGATCCCTGGAGAGACACCTGGCGCGGCGACGCTGAACAAGGTCGCAGCCACGCCAGACTCGACCTGCACAGATCATGCTGCCGCAGCGATGCCCTGTCCGGCCCGCCAAGATCCCGCCGCAGCAGCGATGCCGATCCACACCGCAGCCGCGACGCCCATCCACACCGCAGGAGCGACACTGAACCAGGCCGCAGCCACGTCAGGTGCGGCCCGCCAAGCCCAGGCCGCCGCCATGCCAGGCCCGGACCGCCAAGATCCCGCCACAGCAGCGACACCCATCCACACCGCAGAAGCGACTCTGAACCAGGCCGCAGCCCCGCCAGGCTCGGCCCGCACAGATCATGCCGCCGCAGCGATGCCCTGCCCGACTCGCCAAGACCAGGCCATCGCTATGCTAGGCCCGGCCCGCCAAGAACCGGTCACAGTAGTGACTCCAATCCAGGCTGCCGCCATGCCAGACTCGGCCCGCCAAGACCAGGCCGCCGCCATGCCAGGCGCGGCCCGCCAAGACCAGGCCGCCGCCATGCCAGGCTCGGCCCGCTAAGACAAGAACGTACAGTTATCTACCCCGGCCTGTCAGGCCAGAGCAGACGCCGCTCCCCAGCCCAAGGAATTGGACCTCCCGTCCCCACTGAGTGAGGACCCCGAATACCTGAGGCTCAAGGCTGATCTGGAGGCTCATTTCCCAAAGGAGATGGTGGAACGGTATCTGCTCCCTCCGCATGCCTACAAGAAGACTTCAGTAACATCCATGATAAAAAGTCCACCGCCCTGGCCTGCTGATGAGGACCCATCCCCAGCGCTACAACGAGAGGAGTGCTGCAGAGCACTAAGGGGGAGGAGAGGCCCAGAGCCAGAGATACTGCCGTACTCCGGCTGGGATGAAGAGAGCCCAATACCCTCTGCTGATGAAGAGCTGACAGTACTGGCCCCAAGCATGTATGTCACCTGGGAGCCTGCCGTACAGAAGAGCCCCACAACCAGAGCTCAGCGACGCGCTCGCGCAAAATCAGCCGCCACACAGCATTCTCCAGACCGGTATGAGGTAGCAGCCAGAGACTTAGAGGAGAAGCTGTCTTTAAGGAGAGCTAAATCCCAGGTCAGAGGTCCTCTTTGCCGCGGAGTTGTGGAGGAGTTCAGCTTGAAAAGTGGATACAGCTTCATAGTCGCACCTCGTGTCAGAGAAGGAATCTTTGTCAGCCGGAGAGATGTGAGAGCCCACTTGCCAAGAGGACATCCAGGAAGAAACTTGCAGATGGGAGATCTAGTGGAATTCACAAAGCATCAAGGAGAACGTGGATGGTATGCATTAGCTGTAAGGCCGTGTTCCAAAAATCCATATTGTAACCCAGCAGTTTCCACTCAACCAACCCCAAAGTCTACAGTAAAAGCAATAGAACAAGACAGAGAAAAAGAAACAGAAACAGAAGAAGAAGATAAAGAACTGAAAAGAGACACCAACAAAGACAAGAAACTAAGTGATGACACTACTACAGATGATGACGACGACAGAAATGTGGAGAATGACAGGTGCCACAGCCCTACAGGCAAAAGCCCTGGTACAGAGGAGTGAAGAAATAAAGTAAAGTACAGCAAGTTAAAGTAAAGTTCTGCAACGTTCAAGTTCAAGCATGTGCCCACATGAACTTATGTGAGAACCCTTTCTAAGCACACTTTGCACCAGGTTTTGTGCACTTTATCCACGGACCATAGGCTATGAACTGGCTATAGCCACAAACTCTCACAGTGTTAATAGTTACCCCAGAGGTACAACCACCAGAGCCAGCCTTTTTAGGGGCCTGGCTCGCCTGTGACCAGGGAGCACGCCTATTTATGGGGCCTGGCTCTCCACCACAAAGAGGGTACCTGGTCAGCACCAACTGTGGAAGCCGCCTCTACATTCTGCCAGAAGAGGCTGAAGGCGCGGCTCCACCAGGCCAGGTATACCCTAAAACCACCAGACCAAGAAAACCGCCTCTACATCCTGCCAGAAGTGGCGAAGGCGTAGCTCAATGGGAGAGGAAGATTGGAGGAAAGGTCTGGGGAAACGGATGGCCCAGACCTGGTTGCTAAAAGGACCGGTGACCTGCCTCCTGAGAGGGTTTTGGGTGGGTTAACGGACTTGTGGGTGGAGGGTGGTGATGTATGGTACCTGGTGGTTTTATAATGTTTTAAATGTTTTAATGTTTTATGCATTTTAAAATGTTGTCTTTCAGCCCGATTACGTGCTGGTGATTACTAAGGGGGAATGTGGTGCCCCTGACCTGGTCAGGCACCACTGAGTACTGCACCCATGCTGGGGGCAGTACAATACAGGTAATCCAGAAGGCTGACCGAGGTGTGACTACACAGGCGCATAGTAATCAGGTCTCACACATCTGCCTTTGGGAGGACCCCTGAGAGATTCCAGGAGGGGGCGTAGCCTCCATGTCCACTCAAGGGGTGTGGTGGAGAGCCTGGTTGCTAGGTGGCGTAGGCAAGAACAGGAGAGGAGGAGCAGTGGGCCAGTTTAGTGTGCAGCTCAGGGAGAGCAGACATGAGGAGCAGACCCTGCAGGCTGTTACAAGCTGACAGCGTACGCGCAGTGACTACCGATGGGGGAGATCAGTCACCTGGTAGTGCCACCCGAAATCCACCCAAGGCTAAAGAGAGCCAAGGGGTGGCAGAGTAAGGGGACTGCCAGGGAGGTACCAGGCCCGCAAGGGTAACAGGTCCCAGTGCAGAGATAGATTCACCTTTCTTCTGCCAAACCTGCCTGAGGGGGCACTTCAGACCTCCAAGACAACACCACAGAGTCCGCAGCCATGTAGCAAAGAGAGGGCCCATAGTTCACAGGAGGCAAGCAGCCGGAGTGACCTGGTCCAGGCTACAAGCAAACGGGCCGAAACGAGGGGAGAACAGGCAGCAGCAACTTCCCTGGGTGACCCCTGTAGGGACTTCAAGTCGGGGTCACCACAAAAACACAAAGGGCTAAGGAAGGCGAGTTGGTAGTCACCCTCATCAGCCAGCCGGAAGGATACCTGGTTCCAGCCTGGTTCATTCCAGCTACACCTGGGTTACTCACTCTGCCACCTAATGTGAGTAAAACCCCTGAAAGATATTCTGCTTCTTTGTTTGAGTCATTCTGCGCCTTGTGGTGCCACACACTTACACAGGGCCCTGGGGCTTGCTTCACTCTCGGGAGGCCACTACAACTGACTGCACCCACCATCCGCCCCAGGTACCCCTTAATCTGCAGTGGCGGTCACCCTGACTGCAATACCGAGAGTGGTGTCACGACAATCCTAAGAGAAGATTCCCTAACTGTGACCAGACTGTTCATCCATGTGGAGTCCCTGAAGGTAATGCACCAGCACTGACACAACCCCTGTGGGGCTTCACACATACACCAGCCACAAAGCCTAGTAACCTCCACAGGACAATAAGGACACACCAGTGGACGGGGCCAGGGAGATGGTGACGCCCACCTAGGGGTTCTGAGGTGTCAGGGGAGGGAACAAGACAGTGAAGTCTAGACAGAGGAAGTGAGAGGAGTGAAGTGGTAGTCAGCGGATGTAGCTCCTGGACTACCAGACTACCTGAGCTGACTAGGTGGCAAACGGCAGAGGAGGGCCACAGGCGACGTAGATCCGGTCGCGGGAGACCTTAAGTGGACCGGGGCAGGGTTGTAGCCCGCCGGTGCCAACAGTAGGAATCTGGTCCGGAGACCGTGCACAGTCGGGGTGCCTGGACCCTAGGGCGAGGACAGCTTCAAGCACCTTGTCAATTAGCCAGCAGGGGACAAGATTCCAGGTCTTGTCCCACCAGCAGCCCAGATAGAGAGAGACGGAAGCCCAATGCGGGGGATAGGGCATCTGCAAGTGCCTGCAAAAATCCCAAGGGTCAGATCTCGCGGGCCACAGCTCCCACAGCAAAAACACCGGGAGTGGACTTTTCTTGTTTCATGCGGACTAGTCAACACAAGACACAAATTAGAGTGCAGGAGGAAGGGCCCCTGTTCTGCTCACTGGTGTGTGGGACCCAAGCACACCCCTCCGGAGGCTACTTGGTTTACTACTTGGACTCTGTGTGAATTATTCAACAAAAGTGAGTACACCGGTATCATCCGGTCCAGCATGCAGACGGTGTCCCAGCACTGCACTCCACCTACATCTGAGCCCCGGGACAACACTTCCCCTACCTGTGGAGGGGATACCATCCTGCTGCCCTGCTCCATCAGCCCCGGGCGTCTCATACAAAGGCAGTGGCGGTGTTACCAACCATTACCGCAACCCACGGGTGGCGTCACTGACAAACTCTTCCCCTGTAAATAACCCCTTTATACTGTTGTGGGCGACGGGCTGCTGCAAGAGCCCCGGATCTGGCTGCCACTCGAGCCACAGCCTCGAGCGTCTTGAGTAGCTCCCCACTGGCCATGGCCTGCGCCACCACCTGCGACAGATATAGCTATGAGCATTATAAAGGTAGCAGCTACATCTGGTTACTGGTGCCTGAAGGGGATCAAAGACACCATGTGACATAATATGAAACCAGTATTATAAGTTGGAAATGATAGGTTTGGGCCCTATTGCAGATTCTGCACCAGGGCCCCTAAGCTTCAATGTATCCATTACGTCACACTTGTCCTGAGTTAAATCCTGTATTATACTCCAGAGCTGCAATCACTATACTACTGAGTGCGAGTTGTGATGTGCGAGGTAGTCACCGGAAATGGTTTTCCAACAGTCTTGAAGGAGTTCCCAGAGATGCTTAGCACTTGTTGGCCCTTTTGCCTTCACTCTGCGGTCCAGCTCACCCCAAACCATCTCGATTGGGTTCAGGTCTCGTGACTGTGGAGGCCAGGTCATCTGGCGTAGCACCCCATCACTCCCCTTCTTAGTCAAATAGCCCTTACACAGCCTGGAGGTGTGTTTGGGGTCATTGTCCTGTTGAAAAATAAATGATGGTCCAACTAAACGCAAACCGGATGGAATAGCAAGCCGCTGCAAGATGCTGTGGTAGGCATGCTGGTTCTGTATGCCTTCAATTTTGAATAAATCCCCAACAGTCTCACCAGCAAAGCACCCCCACACCATCACACCTCCTCCTCCATGCTTCACGGTGGGAACTAGCCTTGTAGAGTCCTTCCGTTCACCTTTTCTACATAGACACGGTGGTTGGATCCAAAGATCTCAAATTTGGACTCATCAGACCAAAGCACAGATTTCCACTGGTCGAATGTCCATTCCTTGTGTTCTTTAGCCCAAAGAAGTCTCTTCTGCTTGTTGCCTGTCCTTAGCAGTGGTTTCGTTTCCTAGCAGCTATTTTACCACGAAGGCCTCTGCACAAAGTCTCCTCTTAACAGTTGTTCTAGAGATGAGAAGGTGTATCCAAACTTTTGGTCTGCACTGTATATAATATATATATATATATATATATATATGATAGATAGATATAGATATCACAACACGCACTCAGTAGTATAGTATATATATATTTATATATATGTTGCAGGCAGGGGGACAGACCGCGGCTGGGAGAGGGGGCTGCTCGAGACGCTCGGATCCAGGATCTTTGCAGTGGCTCAAGGGGAAGCCGGACCCGGGCCTGAGCACCTGCAATCGGTGACACGCTTCTCGGGAACCCTTCAACCTCCTTCCATCCCCCTTTACATCTTGCACCCATTTGTTTGTCTTTTACATGTAGCCGATGGGGCCAAGTGCGCGACCCTATTCCACTCAGGCCGTCCACTGGTGTGTCTGGTGGGTGTGGTGCAGACTGTACCTAGGATTTTAATTAGCTGTTGTAGGCAACACCATGTAGTTGGGGACCCCTAACCAAGGAGGAGGTGGATATTGCATAGAAGGGCAGATTGCATAATACCCTGTGACGACCTGATAGTCCAGGGCGTCACATCCTCATGATGTGACACTCCGAACTGGCTTGTTAACGCCTGCCCCCATGACCTGGCACCCCATCATTGGTCATCAGACGATGACTGGTAGGGTGTTTGGGGCAGTGCTGCCATTGTGTCATCAGTGACGTGGCGGTTCCGGATAGACCGCTGGTGACATCACTGATGATGTTACACTTCGCTATTGGCCCCTAGAAGGGACCACTGTGCTCACACTGTGTTTGGGGCGGACCCTAGGTGTTAAAAGAGCCTGGAGACCGCATGGAGGTGCGTAGTCTTCATTCTTCAGATGCACATGCTCACACATATGCGTAGAGCCATATTCTGGCTGCAGCCACTAGTTCTGGGAGCGGTAGGTAGGGTTAGGCATCCGGTGCCTGTCACGTCAAGATTTGTGACTCAGCACATTAGGGGCAGGCACCACGCTTCCCTCCTATTGTTCCAGTCCTGTTGTAGCAGCCCAGTGGAGTTAACTGGGCTGCAGATGCTGCGCCTACTGTCCCGGAGTGCCCCCTACGCACACAAACAGTGTACCCCAGGACCCCTGTGGTGTTAACAGGGGAGTTTCTGGACTGGGTGTGTGGACCCTGTGGTGTGAATAGGGTTCACAATAGTCCTGGTTCAAAAGACGCCTAACTTGGATCAGGTTCATATTATTTCGGAGCCACCCAGCTCTGTATTATCCGCCAGACCTACGGGTTGCCAGCAGCCCCTTTACCATCTTGGAGCATGGTGGACCCCAACTGGCGGTTGAGATATTCACCACCTTTACCCTAATCTGCCAGTCCCCCCATGACAGAAGGTCTGATGATGGTCAGAAGCCTGGCAACAAGGATCAGGATACTGTAAGGGGTGGGCAGACCCCTTACAAGAAGGCGCAGTTTTCCCCCCCTGAAAGCTGTTAATGTTGATGTTATTAATAAAAATGTTTATACTGTTTTAGTGGGTTTCCCCTAGTGGCCGGATGGGACGGCTGTCCCATAGAAGCAGTGCAGGAGAGAGGTGGAGCCGGCAGCTTGGGGGAGGGAGAGAGTGTGTTGTGGAAAAAAAAGGTTTTGAGTCTGGAGGCAGTCGAGTCCGGGACAGGAGAGAAGGAGCAGTGGGGGCAGGGTGTGGGAGCTAGGTGAACAGCGTACGGAGAGAAGAGAAAGAGAAAGTGTCCTCTATGGTGAAGCAGGTTTGAGTGGGTTGAGTCTGCGGTAGCCGGAGTGGGAGCCCAGGTGAAGTAGAGTAGCCGGGCACATCCCCACGAGAGGAGACGACAAGAAGAGGTTTTCCCCCCCATCAGGAGTTGTGAACCGAAGCTAACAGATTACTGCCATTGTTGTGAAGATGCGTGCAATAAACGTGCCTTCTGATTCAACTGATCTTCGTCTGCAAAGTTTGTATACATCTGACAGCGTTCTCTGTATCACCACACTCTGCCCCACCAAGCAATCTCCTGTCCCAATAGTGACGGCGGAGCCGGGGGTTAGCAATATAGAAAAAGGGGCCACGACTACAACCCCCGAGGCACCTCCGGCACCCCGTTACAATACCAAGCATCTATACAGGCCTACAAGCACCACAGAACTGAATGCTAAGACTGGCAGTGCTCTGACAGCTCAGCATGCCCAGCTTCCGGTAACTCACTCAACTGACAGTTCAGTGCATTCTAATCCCAGAGTGGACGAATCGCGACAAGCATGTTGGTCATAGAAAGTAAAATAAAAGGATACCTTGATATCTGTCATCTGATATTTTATTACAGAGAAATACACATAGGTGGCATTCGCATTAGTGGTAACTAATTTTTGGTGAAACTCAAGAACAGTAACTATGAAAAGCTGGTGGAAAATCTCTTAAAAACATATAAGGGTCTTGACTGTAATATGTCCTTAAATATTAATTTCTTATATTCGCATTGACTTTTTCTTCCACCAAACTGCAAGCAGTGAGCGACGAGCACAGTGAGAGATTTCACCAAAATATTGCAGCTTTGGATAAAACATAACAAGGAAAATGGAATTCATCAATGCTTCCAGACTCCGGCTGGTCAATTGTAAGAGATGATCCGATGCAAGAGGACAAGAGACAAGCAAAAGAGAGTTGTCACTGAATGAGGATCATATTATGTAATGCAATTTCTGTAACTGTTTAAAATAAGCAATAGAATTTACACATGTTTTACTGTTTTAGTTATTTGAATTGTTGCTAAGTTTCCTCTAAATTAATATCAGAAAATTTGGATAACAAAATATTCTGCATCTTTATATTTGCAAAAGTAATAATGTTTCAAAGTACTGAAGCTTTTATGCATTTATTTAATGTAGTAGTAAAATCAAAACTCTTTGATATCATGGAAACAAGAGACAACTAAAAATTTTCATTGTCAGATTTAATTTCAGGGGTCAAAATCATTAAGGAATGGCTGATTTCATAACTGAACCTAACAACCTCTGAAAATATGTAAAACAGTGAAGTAAACACGGTTCACTATTCAGTTAATTGACATGTTAATCTAATTTTCCAGGACGATTTGAGACTCACAGTACAAAATGTTATACTTTTTTCTTGGTTTACTATTTAAAATTAAGAACAAATAAAAATAAATTTTATATATATATATATATATATATATATATATATACACACACACATACTGTATATACACACACACACATATATGTACTGTGTATATATATATATAAACCCATAATAAAAATAAAGAATTGTGTACTGTCAGTCTCAAATCGACCTGTAATGTTAGATTAACATGTCAATATACTGAATAGTGAGACATGTTCAATAGAAATATATATATATATATATACACACACTGGAGATATATATATATATATATATATCTCCAGTGTGTATATATATATATATATATGTATATATCAATCAAATTACCATATTTTTCATTATATAAGACGCACCGGATCATGAGACGTACCCCAAATTTAGAGATAAAAAATGGTAAATAAAAAATGGGGTCCGTCTTATACTCCGGAGTAGTCTTACCAGAGGGGGGGCAGCAGCAGTGGTGGAGTAGAGTCACAGGAGGCGGGGCGGTGCTGGTGGGTTCAGTGCTGATAGCAGCAGGGTCTGTGCTGGCAGCGGTGAGTCTGTGCTGGCAGCGGAAGCTGCGGTGGCTGTGTGGAGCAGGCCACTGCGGCGGTTGTCTCAGATGCTCTGTTGGTGGTCCGGGCTCTGCCCGCACAGAGAGGCAGCCAGCTAGCCACCGGCACAGAGAGGCATCCGGCTGTCTGCACAGACAGCCCACCAAGCCCATTCTCCACCTTCTGGTAAGCTATATTTGGATTTTAAAATGCACCCCTCATTTTTCTCCCAAATTTTTGGGAGAAAAAGTGCATCTTATTATTTTTTAAAATACGGTATTTTTTGCAAGTTTGGCAACATTTTGAGACCAATACATTTTTTTATTTTTTCATAGACCGTTTTGTGAGGGCTTATTTTTTTCAGCTAAAGTAATTTTTCTTGGTGATATTTATAGGTGCATACAACTTTTTAATCACTTTTTACTTAATTTTTTTGGTCAGTCTGGATGAACATAAACCAGCAATTTATTTTTCTTAGTGTTCACTGTATGAAATAAATAATTAATAAATAATAAATATTATTTTAAGGTTAATTTAATATTCTAGTTTGATTTTACTACTTTTACCCCTGGGATCTATTTGATGTATACAGTGAATATAAAAAGTCTTCACATCCCCATTAATTACCAACATTTTTGTCATGTAATAATCATACCAAAAATAATCATTTTAGAACTTTTTTCAAATTAATGTCACCGATCATCTGTACAGTCATGGCCAAAAGTTTTGAGAATGACACCAAAATTATATTTTCACATGATCTGTTGCCCTCTGGTTTTTAATTGTGTTTGTCTGATGTTTACATCAAATACAGAAATATAATTGCAATCATATTATAAGTACCTAAAGGTTATATTGACAGTTAGAATGAGTTAATGCAGCAAGTCAATATTTGCAGTGTTGACCCTTCTTCTTCAGGACCTCTGCAATTCTCCCTGGCATGCTCTCAATCAACTTCTGGACCAAATCCTGACTGATAGCGGTCCATTCTTGCATAAGCAATGCTTGCATTTTGCCAGAATTTGTTGTTTTTTGTTTGTTCACCCATCTCTTGATGATTGCCCACAAGTTCTCAATGGGATTAAGATCTGGGGAGTTTCCAGGCCATGGACCCAAAATCTCTATGTTTTGTTCCATGAGCCATTTAGTGATCACCTTTGCTTTATGGCAAGGTGCTCCATCATGCTGGAAAAGGCATTGTTGGGCGCCAAACTGCTCTTGGACAGTTGGGAGAAATTGCTCTTGGAGGACATTCTGGTACCATTCTTTATTCATGGCTGTGTTTTTAGGCAAGACTGTGAGTGAGCCGATTCCCTTGGCCGAGAAGCAAGCCCACACATGAATCGTTTCAGGATGCTTAACAGTTGGCATGAGACAAGACTGGTGGTAGCGCTCACCTCTTCTTCTCCTAATAAGCTGTTTTCCAGATGTCCCAAACAATCGAAAAGGGGATTCATCTGAGAAAATGACTTTACCCCAGTCCTCAGCAGTCCACTCCCTGTACCTTTTGCAGAATATCAGTCGTTCCCTGATGTTTTTTCTGGAGAGAAGTGGCTTCTTTGCTGCCCTCCTTGAAACCAGCCTTGCTCAAGCAGTCTCCGCCTCACAGTGCGTGCACAAGCACTCACACCAGCCTGCTGCCATTGCTGAGCTAGCTCGGCACTGCTGGTAGTCCGATCCCACAGCTGAAACAGTTTTAAGATACGGTCCTGGCATTTGCTGTTCCTTCTTGGGCGCCCTGCAGCCTTTTTGGCAACAATGGAAGCTCTCTCCTTGAAGTTCTTGATGATGCGATAGATTGTTGACTGAGGTGCAATCTTTGTAGCTGCGATACTCTTCCTTGTTAGGCCATTTTTGTGCAGAGCAATGATGGCTGCACATGTTTCTTAAGAGATAACCATGGTTAACTGAAGAGAAACAATGATACCAAGCACCAGCCTCCTTTTAAAGTGTCCAGTGGTGACATTCTTACTTAATCATGACTGACTGATCGCCAGCCCTGTCCTCATCAACACCCACACCTGTGTTAATGGAACAATCACTAAAACAATGTTAGCTGCTCCTTTTAAGGCAGGAATGCAATGATGTTGAAATGTGTTTTGGGGGTTGAAGTTCATTTTCTTAGCCAATTTGACTTTGTTAAGCTGATCGCTCTTTATGACATTCTGGAGTATATGCAAATTGCCATTAGAAAAACTTAAGCAGTAGACTTTGTAAAAATTAATATTTGTAGCATTCTCAAAACTTTTGGCCATGACTGTACAATTCAATTGAAAACTAAACTAAAATAATTTTGATTGAGAAAATAAGAAGAAAACTATAATGGTTGCATAAATGAGAACACCCTCTTATAATATTAACCACATAACGACTGCGGGCAGTAATATTACGTCTTAGCAGTCATCATGTTACTGCCCGCAGTCTGCCGCCGGCAGCTTGCCGCGATCGGCGCACATCTCAGCTGATTTTTACATCTGAGATGTGTGCCTGCTAGGCACGAGCAGAATCGTTATCTGCTCGTGCTGTTTAACCCGTTAAATGGCGCTGTCAATATGTGACAGCGCCATTATAATCGCGATCACGGTAAACTTTTACTTACCGTCCGATACCGGAAGTCACGTGACGTGATCATGTGACTTTTGGTGGTTGTCATGGTAACACAGGGTCATGTGATGACTCCTGTGCTAGATATGAACTACTTTCAGTTACACTCGGCCTGGAGCCCAGTGAAGCAGAAAGTGAGCGTATCTGCTGTTTACAGCTGTATAGCTGTGATCAACAGATAGGGCAGAGCGATCGGATTGCTGATCGCTATAGCCCCCTAGGGGGACTAGTAAAAGAAAAAAAGGTAAAAAAAAAGTTTTAAAAAATTAAAAAAAAACCAAAAAAAACTAAAAGTTCAAATCACCCCCCTTTCGCCCCATTGAAAATTAAAGGGTTAAAAAAAATTACACACACACATTTGGTATCGCCGCGTTCAGAAACGCCCGATCTATCAAAATATAAAATCAATTAATCTGATCAGTAAACGGCATAGCAGCAAAAAAATTCCAAACGTCAAAATGACGTTTTTTTGTTGCCACAACTTTTGCGCAAAATGCATTAACAGGCGATCAAAACGTAGCATCTGCGCAAAAATGGTACAGTTAAAAACAGCTCGAGACGCAAAAAATAAGCCATCACTGAGCCATAGATCCCGAAAAATAAGAACGCTATGGGTCACAGAATATGGCGTAAAACATGTGCCCCTTTCTTCGGACAAACTTCCGATTTTTTTTTTAACCCCTTATATAAAAGTAAACCTATACATGTTTGGTATCTACGAACTCGCACTGACCTGAGGCATCACACCCACACATCAGTTTTACCATATAGTGAACACAGTGAATAAAATATCTCAAAAACAATATTGCTATCGCACTTGTTTTGCAATTTATTCTGCATTTGGAATTTTTTGCCGTTTTCCAGTACACTATATGGTAAAACTTATGGTTTCATTTAAAAGTACAGCTCGTTCCACAAAAAAATAGCCCTCACATGACCATATTGACTGAAAAATAAAAAAAGTTACGTCTCTCAGAAAAAGAATAGCAAAGAAAAACGGAAAGCGAAAAATCGGCCGGTCGTGAAGGGGTTAAAGGGGTTGTCCACTACCTTCTCAAATCCTCCATGAAAATGAAAATAGCTTAGACTTGCCTCCCATGCCAGTTCCAGCATTGCCAACACTTGCTTTCCCGAGGCTCACGTGAGGTTGTGATGTCACGTGAGTCCCGCTCCCAATCACCATCGCCTTCTCTCTCCTCCTTCGGACCAGGAGATGCGTGGCTGCTGGAGGTCTCACTTTATTTTTGATTGCTCATATGTTTGAAGGTGGAGGGAAAGTCTAATGGTGATTGGGCTCAGGGCTCGCGTGACGTCAAACCCTCACATCAACCCTGGGAGTGCGAGCGCCAGCACTACAGGAACTGGCACGGGAGGCAAGTATAAGCTTTTTTATTTTAATGAGTTATGAGAAAGGGTTGTCTTAGTGGTGGACAACCTCTTCAAAATGATCCCTTTCCCCAAAAAAATCCTGTAGCACACTGCAAAGCAGCAGTAACAGTTCTCTTGGTTGTTTTTGGATGGCGTTAAGAAGGTAATGAACAGCTGTTCTCTAACAAGGGGACAATTCATTTTCTATCTATTCATTGTACAGTGTCTGGTTTAATGTCTAGACTTCCTAGAATGCAAATGGCCCATCCAAGTTCTGTTCAGCACAATACAATATCCTTATCCCCAATAGCTTAAAATCCCCTTGTTTTGCATATATATATATATATATATATATATATATATATATATATATATATATATATATATATATATGTATATATATATATATATATTAGTGTTACTACTATCATCCTCAGAAACTCACCTTTGGTCCAATTATATAGGAAAGTTTATTAATCCTATGAGTTGATGAGAAGAACATACAACAAAGACATGGATGGAGTCACCTCACCTGCTGGTCCCCAGTTCTGAGCTCTATACCTAAGCCAGTTACGCACTTAGCCATGGACTGTAAAATGTCATTATTAGTATGCATTCTATACATTGCACATAAAACCTTTGTTTGATGCGGCCAACAACAATAAAACAAAATAGAGAATTTATATATATATATATATATATATATCTATATATATATATATATATATATATATAGATATATATATATATAAAAAATATTCACTTTGAATCCACAATTCAGTATTTTTTCATTTGGCCGTAATGTAATGGCCTCAGTTCCCAGTAAACAATGAATCGACTTCATTGCTCTGCACAACACTTTTCCCAGGGAATCGGGAAGAAATTGCTTGTGGCGTTCGGGTAGGAAATTCTGATTATGTGCTTAGTCTTTTCCCTGCTCTCGGGGACCTACAGCATTAGTTCTGGGTTTCCTAATAACATTTGTCTTTACTTACTTTGCAATTCATTCTTTTTTGCTCTCGGAGATTTCTGTTTTATCTTCTCTGCCCTAAATTTGTTTCTATCCTTTATTTATATTGTGAATGTGTTAATAGGATAAACTGTGAAACTGCTGCATGGTAATACATTCTCCACGTAGGAGCAGCACTGATCCAATCCTTCCTTCTGTTCGATGCAACTTCTATACATTTGTCTGGTACCATAAAGCAGCAGCAGTGGAGTAGCCTAAAATTCAAGGAGTAAGTAATGAAGGCATGCTTATTTTATAACGACCTAATCCTCAGACAGATTTTGGAAAATCATAAAAAAACCCTTAATGTAAAATCTGCCAATGAAAACTGTTTTGGACTTTATAAGTTGCAAGGCCAGATAAAGATTGTAGGGGTTCATCTCCCTTTAGCTGGTATATAGTGAGATATTGAGTAGCTAGATGAAGCTGGCAAGACCCTTTACATAATAAATAGATATTATTATAAATGTTGGCTGATCCAGTGTCCACAGAATAGACTATATGTATATTTTTCAGCCAAATTATTCTCCAATTAGTAGTGATGGGCGAATAGTAAAATGTTCAGGTTCGTATTATTCGTACCAAATAATTTGTACTATTCATGTATTCGTAGAATATAACTTTTAATCTATTCCATTAAAAATTAGATTAGAACATGTGAGTAACTCAAAGCTCTCTGGATAGTTGTCACTATATTCAGCAATCACATTTCCAGAGAACCTATGATATATAACAAATTAACAAAAAAACACAACATACAAAACAAATAATTGGGTATGATAACTATTACAAGGGCCAGGAACATTATAGGGGCACCAAGAGAGGGCTAGATGTGGCCTTCTCTTGTAAGGGCAGGAGCTTTTGGGGCATCAGGTATTAATCAGATTCCTTAGGGTCATTGTAGGGTCAGCTGGATGCTGTGTGGACCCATATAGAGGAAATCCTGTATACCCCAAGCTGCAAGGAATGGGTGAGATCTTTCCTAACTCATTCTATAAATCTTGACTTGAGTGATTTCCTCTTTGAGGATCACTGTGCACTATATGTTTGTTAAATTTAGTTAATTTTGATAATTTTTTAGGTACTCATATATTGGACCACTGTCCTTTTTGGAGTAATAATTATCATACTCAATTATTTGTTATGTATGTTGTGTTTTTCTTTGTTAATTTGTTATATGTCATAGGTTCTCTGGAAATGTGATTGCTGAATATAGTGACAACTATCCAGAAAGCTTTGAGTTACTCACATGTTCTAATCTAATTTTTAATGGAATAGATTAAAAGTTATATTTTAGCCTCTTAATTCTTTTTCTATATTTATAAGTGGCTCCATCTCCTACATTGGGAGTTGCTGATTCTATATTCATGTATTCGTCACGAATAACAAACCTAATGCAAGTCAATTGGAAACTCGAATATTTTTCTGAGGATCTTGCAAGGAGGTCTGACAGGGTGTAAAATTGCTGCAATGGATGAAAAAGTGCTGAAACTGAATGGGAACAGCATGGGTACGATGGGTACGATGCCTGGATACATTTTTGACTTACAATTGGTTTCTTGGAATAATGTTGCCAGAGTATTATGGGGTTAAAAGCAGAACATTATACGGTACTTACCAGGTTTCCCCGCGGCTTTCACACTGCTTCTGGGTCCGATCATTAACCCTTATGAATATTCACTGCTTCCCCCACTCACTCTCTGTAACAGTGTCTATGCTTTGTTACAGTCCTGCTTCCCCTGCCCACCCTCTGCACTGACATCTGTGATTAAACAAATGTGAAAACCACACAATGGAGTAATACAATCCATAATATCTTTATTTAATTTTAGAAAAAGTCACAAATAATTAAAAAGGAAAGTGCACATGCTCAATTCCTCAATCTGGTAACATAATTAAGAGGACAATAGACTTGAAGCCACTAGTGTAGAACCTACCCTCCTATTTAAAGGAGACTAACGATTTGTTGAAAAAACTGGATGGTGTCCACATGGAGGCAGACATGTAGTTGGTGACAGCGGACGTAGAGTCCCTGTACACCTGTATCTCACATGAACAGGGCCTGGAAGCTTCCAGATACTTTCTATCAAGCAGTGTTTGGGATAGATCCCTTTGTGGATTCATCCTAGATTTTATCCTCCACCACAATGCGTTCACGTTTAAGGATCGGTTTTTCTTGCAGAGGCGTGGCACCGCCATGAGAGCGGCATGCGCACCGTCATACACAGGACTGCTTCTGGGCAGGTGGGAGCAGGAGGCTTTGCATGGCTCGCCACTTGCCCAGAATATTGTCTGCTGGTACAGGTACATCGACGATGTGCTGCTCCTCTGGCAAGGTGCACGCTCTCTGCTTGATGTTTTTATGGAAGAACTAAACCCGGAATGACTACAACGTGAAACTGACATATAAAGCGGATCAGAGGAAAATTGATTTCCTGGATGTTGTGGTGGAGGTTGGAGAGGATGGCTTGATTGAAACTGATCTATTCAGGAAAACCACCGCAGTTAACGCACTCCTACACGCGTTATCTGCCCACCAGAGATCGACTATTAGAGCCATCCCCACTGGTCAATTTGTGAGGGCTAAGAGAATTTGCTCTACCCCTCAGAAATTTGAACGACAGGCGGAAGATCTTAAGGTGAGGTTCAGGGATAGGGGATACGGCATCCGGGGGATAAAATTGGGCTATAATAGAGCCAAACAAGTATCCCGTGAACATCTCCTGTATGGTCCTAATACGAAGGTTTTGGATTGGGGAGGTAACCAGACGAGATTCATTTCTACATTTAACGGGCAGTGGGGATGGATAAGGGAGACCTAGTCCAAGCACTGGCCTGTCTTACAAACGGACCCAGTGCTGGCCAATGACTTACCAGTCTCTCCCCTTGTTACCTCTAGGAGGGGCAGGAGCCTACGGGACCTTCTGGTGGACAGCCACTATGTGGCAAAGAGACCCAGCGGTCCCTTTGGATCCGGTCCCCCCAGAGTGGGTTGCTATACATGTGGCGAATGCGTAACCTGCAAGTCTGGAAACATCATCAGGGGCAAAGAATTTCTCTCGGCTGATGAAAAACGATGTTTCTGCATCAAAAAATACATATCATGCAGCAGTACGTGCGTGATCTATCATGCCACATGCCCCTGTGATTTGGTGTATGTGGGGTTAACCACCAGACAACTGCGGGTCCGCATTCGTGAGCATGTCCGAGACATCCTCAAAGCCCCCTTGGTGACAGATCTCATGCTGCTCAGGACTCTCCCCAGGCACTTTAAAGTCCTTCACAATTGTGACCCGACTGGACTGAGGGTGGTGGGGATTGACCTGGTCAGCAGTGGGATCCGTGGTGGCAATTTGAAACTGGCCCTCTCAAAATTAGAAAGTAGGTGGATTTTTACCCTTGGGACCCTGTCCCCTGGAGGCCTGAATGAGCAGTTAAGTTTTGCTCCATTCCTCAACACATGATATGAGCCAGCTTGATGGTGGTGGGGTTATTCCGTCTCCCCTCACTCTGTGGATTTTTATAGTTTTAGCATTCGACTGTCATTATGTTGTTTTTTAATTGCATGTTGTCTATATGTTTTTGTAACAGAATTCCATCTGAGGATTTGTCTGACTGATCCCTTTATCCTTCCTCCCCTCCTCATTCGAGTACCAGTTCTGAATGATGATTAAGAATACCATCATACAACTATGAATAAAATCTTGGATCAGGAATTGAAGTGTGGATTTTATTAAAGCTATGGATCGCGCTATTAAAAATCTGACTTTTGCCTGTTTTCCGTTCTATGTTGCTGGTGCTGTGGTGGATAGCTTGGATCATTATTTATTACTTAGGGTTACAAGCCACTTACACTGCACTACGCTTGTTCCTTTGGTTAAGGCTATGTTATAGCCTATATATGCTGTACTCACAGTTCTTGATGTAACATAATCTGTTCTAAAGAGACGTCTGTGTTAGTTATTGTATAATTAGAACAGGCGTACTCTTTGTTGTGATGCTGTCTTAGGGTGTAGTAAGGAATGACGCAAAACAGGAATCTTATTACGTCATGGATCTATGTGATCACTATCTATTGTCATTATGTCAGGTTTTCTGGCTCTCCAAGGCTGCCATCACCTCGTCCATAGCTGCATACGCGCGCCTCTCAGCGTGACTTCCAGGTGCATACACCCGGCGGCATCATGGGCGATGCCACGCATGCGTGAATGACGTCACGGGGAATTTTTTACCGACGCATGCGCGGTACGTCGCCACCTGCCGCCGGCTTGTGTGCACGTCATTTCCGGAGCACGTCTGTTGGCATGCGCGTGGAGGCAGCTGGACGTGATGATGGATTACTATACACACTACTTAAGGGTGAGTGAGGTAGGATCATGATAACGTGCGGTGTCCCTTGAGAAAGGTAATCCGAAACGGCCGTTGGGCGTGGACCTCGGACTTGTTCCCTCCTATCTGAAACACTGGTATGTTATTCTGTGACAGGCTTTGCCCCTGCTGACCTAGGACACGTTAGTACCGGTATACTAGGGGATCTCTTCACTGTCACATTAGATTCTTTATTCTAAAGGAGGGGACTTTATGTACATTGATGACTGGAACATAATATAATATCCATCCAGTCATCCTTATTCTATTTGGCCCTGGTCCCCACGTTGTGAGGTTTTCTATTGTCCTCTTAATTATGTTACCAGATTGAGGAATTGAGCATGTGCACTTTCCATTTTAATTATTTGTGACTTTTTCTAAAATTAAATAAAGATATTATGGATTGTATTACTCCATTGTGTGGTTTTCACATTTGTTTGAGCATTTATAGGAGTATGTCCTGGACCAGGAATCTAATACTTTGGGGATATTACATGTTTGAATATTCATATAAACATGTTTGGATATATGAGTGTATTCCCGTTTTCCATGAAAATTGTTTCAATGACATCTGTGATTGATTGGCCTCACACTAGCTGTATGGGTCCCGGAAGTGGAGTGTAAAAATAAATAAATAATTTGAAAAAAACACATAGGGTCTCCCATAGTTTGATACCCAGCACAGATTAAGAAGATAGCTGGATGCTGCAGCCTTTAGCTGTGTGTGGTATCTGGCTGTTTATCAAAATACAAGGGACCACATGGGGCTTTTATTTTTAATTATTTAGATAAATAATTTAAGAAAAATGGTATGTTGTCCCCGCTAGTCTTGATACCTAGCCAAAATAAAGCAGACACCTGGGGGCTGTTATTCTCATGCTGGGGAGGCCCATGGTTATTGGGCCCTCTCCAGCCTAAAAATAGCAGCCTGCAGCCACCCCAGAATTAGCGCATCCATTATCTATAGTGCTGAATATATTCACTCATCACTGCCAATTAGGATTTTGAATTCTGGTATTTTAAATGCTATTTTAAAACGGAATTAAAGAAGTAATTTTTGAATTTTTCTTCAAATTTTGATAGCCTATCCTATTTTTCTCACATTCTGCACATAATAAACCTTTTATCAGCAAACTACTGTATAAGTGTGAGGCAAATCCCGGGATATGAAGATGAATTATGACTTCCAGTCATAATCGCTCATCACTCCCTGGCAGTGCCCCCCTCCCTTCTTCTTCTCAATGTCCAGCATCTGTGAAGGTGTTACACCTCCATGGCCATCTCCTGTGATATGGAGATGAGATGATGTGGGAACAATGGACACAGGAGGACTCCCTGCCGTGACCCTGTGGTAGGAGCTGCTATCTAATTAGCAAGCTTGGAAGTATCCAGACAGAACGACTCCAGTAAAAAATGGTTCATATCTCGCAAGCCATATTTCCGATAAATATGGCAACCATAAAAATGGTGTCTCCGCATGCGGACGATGCTGGCACACCCTTTTTATGGGAGCGGGAGCTTGGGAAATACCCCAGGCGTGATATCAGCCAATGGGGAACTAGTAGACAAGTCATGAGTCCTCTCATTCTGTAGCTAAATTCATAACTGTCACAATGAGAGCATTGGCGTCCGCCTACGACGCTCCCAGGCAAAGTTATGGCCATATTCCATGTTGTGGATTTTGTCCATAACTCCAGCCAGGGGTGGAGCAGTGCTCCCTCTGAGGTCACGAAGGTAGGAGGGGACCTGGATTTGCCCAGGTTGATAACCCTACTTCGGCCATTTTCCAGTGTTCTTTCGCTGGGGGTCACGTGCAGGAAACATCTGTGGGAGTTCCTAGAAACCTGGTCTACAGCGCCCCCCTGTGGCCAGACGCACAAGGTAACTGATTGAATTGCATACCTGTTTGTAAACCATGCTTTATCTGTAACTGTACTCTGACATATGTATATTCTGTAGATTCCCTATTGTATATATTGTAGTTTCTAGTGTGCTTTAGGCTGATTAAATTATATAATTAATCTTGGGCTGTTCTGTTATCTCGATCTTGAATCCCACGTCTGTGTGTTCGGCTAATAGTTACCGTGAAGCGGTTGGTGGCAGCGAGTTGTGCCAAGGATTATTGTGGGGAGGCCAGTGAGATTCGGGGAGGTTTTATATATTCCGCCCGCGGAGGTCGGGGGAATATATACCCTACTCTCACCGGGGACCCTTCAATAATCGGCATAAGTAGTATAGCGGCCTCCTTGCTTATTGTTGGGCAATTCCATAATTGGCCTGACTATAAGAGGGGCGCTAGAGAGCGCGTCACGTGCTCTGTCTGTCGGTCGGGAGGTATAAAGGAGGGGTGACCCCCACTTGTTACCCCCCGATTGTGACGTACTGGTAGCCAGCGCGGGGGATTTCTGAGTGACCCCCCCGGTGGTTTGTGACATATTGGTGGCATAGCGGTGGGATCGAGATAATAGTGTGTGTGAGTGTGAGACCCATACTCCCAGACACTAAAGACTGCCTGCAGCAGCTGTGGCTGCTGGGGTCTTCAGACTAGCTCAACACTAGAGTGTCAGAGTGCAGATACTGTAAGGTGTGTGGAGGCATCAGGTGTCAGTTCTGTGTCAGTGACCAAAGTCTGCAAGAATGGCTGAGAGCACCAGGAGCAAAGCCAAAGGAATGGCCGATGCTCAGGCCAGAGACGATGAGGAGGTTGTCCACGAGCCCTCCAAGAGCCCGACGCCAGAGAACAGCTCTGCAGAGGACATCGCACAACCTGGCACTGCTGGACAAAATGAGGAGGAGCTCGCCCAAGGGTCCTCAACGAGCCAGATGCCAGCCCTCCGCTCTGCAATGGACAGTGAATCACCTGGCTCTGCAGCGTGCCGCAGATCACCACTTGCCAATCCCTCCGGCCTGAGAGGTGCAGAGGCCCTCCTTCAAGCTGCCTTGGCCAGGCTTATGGCTGGAGACCGGGATACCTACGAGATACTCATGGCCGAGCGTGGGCGACAGGCAGCGCGTGACGCTGAGGCTGCGGAGCGGCAAGCAGCGCGTGACGCTGAGGCTGCGGAACGGCAAGCAGCGCGTGAGGCTGCGGAGCGGCAGGCAGCGCGTGAAGAGCGAGAGCGAGAGCGACAGGCAGACCGTGACTACCAGCTGCAGCTAGCTCAGCTCCGGCCCTCATCAGCCACATGTGACCTTCAAAACACCAAACTTCCAAAGGTCCGTGTTGAGGACTTCCCAGTGCTGGAGAAGGATGGAGACTTGGACTCTTTCTTGACTGCTTTTGAACGGACTTGCTTGCAGCACCATCTGGACAAGGACCAGTGGGCCAAATACCTGACCCCCCGTTTAAGGGGTAAGGCCCTGGAAATCCTTGGGGACTTGCCTGCTGAGGCAGATCAGGGCTACGACACCATCAAGCGGGCCCTGATCCAACAGTACAACCTCACTCCAGAGTCCTACCGCAAGAAGTTCCGGAGCCTACAGAAGGGACCAAAGGACTCCTGGGCTGACCACAGGCGGGCACTTGCCCGAGCTGCCGACCACTGGACCCAAGGCCTGCAGCTTTCCACCGGACCGGAGATCCTGGACTTGTTCATCACGGAGCAACTCTTGTGGAACTGCCCTGAGGATCTCCGCCAGTTCATCCGAGACCAGAAGCCAAAGGGGTCCACGGCTACAGCTGCCCTGGCCGATGACTACACCAACAATCGGGCTCCTGAGGCCAGGAGAGCAGCCACCAGCAGCACCTGGAGAGGGGGTAAGATGAACTCTGCGACTGCCCCACCTGCCCCTAGACTGCAGGGGGTGTCCCCCTCAACTCCCCTCTCCAGGCCCGTGGCAGAACCAAGACGGTGCCACCAGTGCAACTTACCTGGACACTTCAAGGCCATGTGCCCTCAGCGTCCCAAGGCCCCGGCTCCGTCCCCGTCCCAAGGGCCGCCCAAGGTGTATTGTGTGGGTGGGGGTGGTGGTAGGTCCCTGGACAGCTTCCAACCTGTCACCGTCGGCCGGTCTGTGACCATAGGACTGCGAGACAGCGCCTCGGAGGTGACTCTGGTGCGGCCTGATATGGTGTCCCCCCAAGACTTGATCCCGGGAAAAACCCTCGCTGTCTCCGGGATTGGAGGCATTGACCCGGCGCTGCCTGTTGCTGACATTTATGTGGACTGGGGCGCGGGGCGAGGGGTGAGAGAGGTGGGGGTAACTGATCGGATCCCTGCAAACGTGCTACTTGGGATAGATTTGGGGCAGATAACCTCCCAGTTTGGGCCCCCACCAAGGGCTGAACCTTCAGCCAGTACGGACATGACTCCTGACAATGTTAATGTGTTATCTATGAATGATGTGAGAGAGGGGGGAGTGAACTCTGATATTTCTGCTTGCACAGACACCATAGACACACACACAGCTGCAGCTGTGACAGGGGAGGGGGTCAGAGAAAGGTGTGACAATGCCTCTACAAGTAATCAGCCTGTGAGCTGGGATCTGCTGCCCTCTGCAGGGATAAGCAGAGAGCAGGGTGCTGCAGGGGGAGGACCAGTGTGTGGGGTGGGGGCTACCACAGCAAATGTGGGGTCCCCAGAGATTTCACAGCGGGGTTCTGTTGCTGCAGGAGGGGAACAGGCAGGTGAGATTGGGGCCGGTCCAGGAGCGGAAGTGCTCCCAGGTAAGATCTCGGTGCATGGTTCCCCCACAACCGGGGTGTCAGGAAGCCAGGTAGGTCTGCCTGAACCGGCGACTTGGTCAGGAACGGAGGAGGAGCAGGCACGACCCACGGTCGCAGCGGCTGTGGCCGCTGTCACCCGCAGTGGGAGTGCTGGAAGCCAAGGGGCCTCCCGGAGGTCCGATAGCTCTTCCCCTTCTGACCAAGTGGCCGCCGAGTCAGGCGGAGGCCAGGACACAGGTCCCGGGGTACTGACCGAAGATGTGACAGTCTCGTCGATTCTGGCCACATCTAGTCAGGGGTTTCAGGCAGCGTTAGAAGCTGACGACAGCCTGAAAGCTCTTAAGGAGCAGGCGGCACAGCCTCCCTCGGACTCGGACCCGGAGCGAGTGGTCTGGGACCAAGGACGGCTGTACCGGGCCACGGTCCAGCAGGGTTCACCGGAGGCGTGGCCCAGGGACCGACAGTTGGTGGTACCCTATCCGTTCCGGACGGAGTTGTTGCGGATCGCACATGAGATTCCGATGGCCGGACACCTAGGGATCGCTAAGACCAAGGCCAGGTTAAACCAGCATTTCTACTGGCCAAAAATGGGGGCCGATGTGGCTGCCTACTGCCGTTCGTGTGAAACCTGTCAGAGAGTGGGGAAGGCGGGGCCACGCCCCAAAGCCCCACTGGTATCTCTGCCCATCATCGATGAGCCTTTCAGGAGGGTGGCTGTGGATCTGGTCGGCCCGCTGGCCATCCCCAGCAGCTCCGGGAAACGCTTCATACTGACGGTAGTGGACTATGCCACCCGGTACCCAGAAGCAGTGGCCTTGTCGTCCATTCGGGCTGACAAGGTGGCCACCGCATTGCTGGAGATTTTCTCCCGAGTGGGTTTTCCCCAGGAAATGCTCACTGACCGGGGGACCCAATTCATGTCCCAGCTGATGGAGGCCCTCTGTAAGCAAGTCCAGGTGCGACATCTGGTGGCCAGCCCGTACCATCCACAGACTAATGGCCTGTGCGAGCGGTTCAATGGCACCTTAAAGCAGATGCTTAAGATGTTGGTCGACTCCCATGGGCGTGACTGGGAGCGGTATCTCCCACACCTGTTATTTGCTTACCGGGAGGTTCCACAGGCCTCAACAGGATTCTCACCGTTTGAGCTCCTGTACGGGCGACGTGTGCGGGGCCCCCTGGCTCTGGTGAAAGAGGCTTGGGAAGGGGATTTGGCCACCCCTGGAGTGTCGGTTATCGAGTATGTCATGCGCTTCCGGGACAAAATGCAGGCCTTGACGCAACTGGTACACGACAATATGGCTCAAGCCCAGGCCGATCAGAAGCGTTGGTACGACCAGAACGCTTGTGAGAGGACCTACCAAGTGGGTCAAAAGGTGTGGGTACTGGTCCCCGTACCACAGGACAAGCTTCAGGCAGCCTGGGAGGGCCCATACCTCGTGTACCAGCAGCTCAACCCTGTGACGTACCTGGTCACCCTGGACCCTGCCCGTGGAAGGCGGAAGCCCTTCCATGTGAACATGATGAAGGCACATCATGAGCGGGAGGCATGTGCGCTCCCCGTGTGCAACCTGCCCGAGGAGGGAGAAGCGGAAACCCTCTTGGATATGCTAGCCCAGGTTAGGGCAGGCGGATCCATTGAGGATGTGGAGGTTGGCCACCAGCTCTTGGAGGACCAACGGTCCCAGCTGTGGGCCACCCTCCTCCCCTTCCGGGGGTTGTTTACCAACCAGCCCGGAAGGACTGACTTGGCTGTCCATCACGTGGACACTGGGGATCATCCCCCGATCCGGCGTTCAGCATATCGGGTCTCCCTGGAGGTGCAGCAACACATGCGCCAGGAGATTGACGAGATGCTGAAGCTGGGGGTGATCCAGGCATCCAACAGCGCTTGGGCCTCGCCTGTAGTCCTCGTCCCTAAGAAGGACCGAACCACTCGGTTCTGCGTGGACTACAGGGGGCTCAATGCTGTCACGGTCGCCGATGCGTACCCAATGCCACGCATCGATGACCTGCTCGATCAGTTGGCCGGGGCTCAGTACCTGACCATCATGGACCTGAGCCGGGGATATTGGCAGATCCCCCTGACTCGCAAGGCCAGGGAACGCTCTGCCTTTATTACCCCATTTGGACTATACGAGTCCACGGTGATGCCATTCGGGATGAGGAATGCCCCTGCCACTTTCCAGCGGATGGTCAACACCCTGCTCAAGGGACTTGAAGGGTACGCGGCCGCGTACCTAGATGACATTGCCGTCTTCAGTCCCACCTGGGAGGACCACCTAGAGCATCTAGCACAGGTGCTCAGGCGGATCCACCGGGCAGGTTTGACCATCAAGCCGGGAAAGTGTCAGCTGGCCATGAGCGAGGTCCAGTACCTCGGTCACCGGGTAGGCGGGAGAACACTGAAGCCCGAGCCTGAGAAAGTGGAGGCCATCGCATCCTGGCCCACCCCCAGGACCAAGAAGCAGGTGATGTCCTTCTTGGGGACCGCTGGGTACTATAGGAGGTTTGTTCCACGCTATAGTAGCCTGGCAAAGCCCTTGACGGACCTCACCAAGAAGAAGCTGCCCTCTGCAGTCGATTGGACAATGGACTGCGAGACAGCCTTCCAGGCCCTAAAGGACGCCCTGTCCAGCCCGCCCGTGCTACAGGCAGCCGACTTCACGCGGCCGTTTGTAGTACAGACCGACGCCAGTGACTTCGGCCTCGGTGCGGTACTCAGCCAGGTGGACTCTGCGAGCCAAGAGCACCCAGTCTTGTACCTGAGCAGGAAGCTGTTACCAAGGGAAGTGGCCTATTCCACGATGGAGAAGGAGTGCCTGGCCATAGTGTGGGCCCTGCAGCGTCTGCAACCCTATCTATACGGGCGCCACTTCATCGTGGAGACGGACCACAATCCCCTCAGCTGGTTGCACACCGTCTCTGGGACGAATGGGCGATTGTTGCGATGGAGCCTTGCGCTCCAGCAATACAACTTCACCATTCGCCACAAAAGGGGCCGTGACCACGGTAACGCAGACGGGCTGTCCCGACAAGGAGAGGTCGCGGACGGGCGCACGGGGGAACACCGGAGTGTGCTGCCCCCTAGCGCCCTCAAAAGGGGGGAGGTGTGAGGCAAATCCCGGGATATGAAGATGAATTATGACTTCCAGTCATAATCGCTCATCACTCCCTGGCAGTGCCCCCCTCCCTTCTTGTTCTCAATGTCCAGCATCTGTGAAGGTGTTACACCTCCATGGCCATCTCCTGTGATATGGAGATGAGATGATGTGGGAACAATGGACACAGGAGGACTCCCTGCCGTGACCCTGTGGTAGGAGCTGCTATCTAATTAGCAAGCTTGGAAGTATCCAGACAGAACGACTCCAGTAAAAAATGGTTCATATCTCGCAAGCCATATTTCCGATAAATATGGCAACCATAAAAATGGTGTCTCCGCATGCGGACGATGCTGGCACACCCTTTTTATGGGAGCGGGAGCTTGGGAAATACCCCAGGCGTGATATCAGCCAATGGGGAACTAGTAGACAAGTCATGAGTCCTCTCATTCTGTAGCTAAATTCATAACTGTCACAATGAGAGCATTGGCGTCCGCCTACGACGCTCCCAGGCAAAGTTATGGCCATATTCCATGTTGTGGATTTTGTCCATAACTCCAGCCAGGGGTGGAGCAGTGCTCCCTCTGAGGTCACGAAGGTAGGAGGGGACCTGGATTTGCCCAGGTTGATAACCCTACTTCGGCCATTTTCCAGTGTTCTTTCGCTGGGGGTCACGTGCAGGAAACATCTGTGGGAGTTCCTAGAAACCTGGTCTACAGCGCCCCCCTGTGGCCAGACGCACAAGGTAACTGATTGAATTGCATACCTGTTTGTAAACCATGCTTTATCTGTAACTGTACTCTGACATATGTATATTCTGTAGATTCCCTATTGTATATATTGTAGTTTCTAGTGTGCTTTAGGCTGATTAAATTATATAATTAATCTTGGGCTGTTCTGTTATCTCGATCTTGAATCCCACGTCTGTGTGTTCGGCTAATAGTTACCGTGAAGCGGTTGGTGGCAGCGAGTTGTGCCAAGGATTATTGTGGGGAGGCCAGTGAGATTCGGGGAGGTTTTATATATTCCGCCCGCGGAGGTCGGGGGAATATATACCCTACTCTCACCGGGGACCCTTCAATAATCGGCATAAGTAGTATAGCGGCCTCCTTGCTTATTGTTGGGCAATTCCATAATTGGCCTGACTATAAGAGGGGCGCTAGAGAGCGCGTCACGTGCTCTGTCTGTCGGTCGGGAGGTATAAAGGAGGGGTGACCCCCACTTGTTACCCCCCGATTGTGACGTACTGGTAGCCAGCGCGGGGGATTTCTGAGTGACCCCCCCGGTGGTTTGTGACAATAAGTTTGGACACTCCTTTCCTTTTTTTAATTGGAATGTGAACATTGTAGATTTGGACTGAAGGCAGCAAAACCACAAACACGTATTGAAGCAAGAAGTAAAGAAACACATGTGAAACAAACCAGAATGTGTGTTAAACCCCAGATTCCTCAAAGTCCCCCTGCACCCATTTTTTATTTACTTGGAAGATGTCTTTACACCTACTTAGCATTCTGGTGAGCATCTTCATCAGGCGTGCACCTGGAATGGCTTTCAAAATAAATCTTGAAGGAGTTCCCAAAGGTGCTGAGGTCCAACTCAACCCAAGCCATCTCAATTGGGTTGATGTTGGGTGATCAAGTATCCATATAACTCAACCTCCATACCTTCCCTCATGTGTCACACAGCTCTTACATCATCTAGAGGTGTTTTGGGTCATTGCCCTGTAGCAACACAAATCATGTTCTTTCTAAGTGCAAGCTAGATGGGATGGCATGTTGTAGGGGGGTTGAGGGTTAGTCCCACCCCTGCATTTGTACCCGGCACACCACTGTCAAATGTAACTGTCTGGTTTTATGTGAATTCACCACCAGGTGGCAGGGTTGCAGCACGGTACTCTTGGCATCTGGGTGGGCAGGGAGGGTGTAGTAGTAGTAGGAGGATAGGAATCTATATAAAGGCAGGAGATAGACTGGAGGAGAGTCCCCAGGAAGCTGTATATGTAACAAGAATCACACAATTTCCCAATACAAAATTTTTTATTATATGAAATGTTAAAAAGCACATATGAGCAATAAACATATGATACTAAGACAACTATAGAAAAATAGTACAATCCTAAAATTCAGGTATAAATCCAAACTATTCAAACCAGCCTTCCAATACACAAAATATCCAACAATAAAGATAACAAATATATTTAGATGGATTCTTATATACACATTTGTTACCCAGTGGTCTTATATAAAGTAGGGAAAGCAGGGTTGGACATAAAAAAAAATTGCATCCAATATACCGGCAAAAATTTACAAGAGAAGCAACAATGTACACATTATTACTCAGGAAATCCTCTACAATCAATACTTAGCTTCATGTGCTATTGGAAATTCTTTACAAACATTATGTATAAATAAGGGCAGAAAGCCGCAATCCAAAGTTCAGCATATATGTGGATATCTCCAATGCTGGGTGGTCCAATAGCTGTATAGATACACTCCCTGACAGACGTTCTGTCGCTAATCAATGTTATGTAAATAAAAGCTTATAACCTGACTTTAAATTCATCCATTTGTTTCATAAATTACTCTTTTGAAAGCTGAAACCCTCCCAAATTTGGTTTAGGTTATGAAAATAAAGTTGCTGCAAAGCTGAAATATTGATCATTTAATGAACACAGAAAGGTCAGATTTTTAATAAGACAAAAGTTTTGTCTACCACAGAAAGTAATGTGAAATTTAAACAAATAATAAACTTCTAATACAAAGATAACATTGGTGAATGAAGCTGTGGTGCTATTAGAGCCATATTTAATATTTTGCGTGACTTCCATGAGCTTGAAGGACTGCATCCATGCGGTTCAACAATGATTCATGCAATTTGTTGATGAAGTCATCAGGAATAGCAAAGAATGCATTCTTACACGCTTCCCAAAGTTTATCTAGATTCTTTGGTTTTGTCTTCCAAGCTTCCTCTTTCATACTACCCCAAACATGCTCAATGATGTTCATGTCTGGTGACTGGGCTGGCCAGTCCTTGAGCACCTTGATCTTCTTTGCCAGGAGGAACTTTGTTGTACAGATGGATGTATAAGATGGGGCAAAATCCTGCTGCAGAATTTGACCCCTTTTATAAATGGGAATGTAAGAGGTAGCTAATACTTCTTGGTATTTTAGGCTATTGATTTTGCCTTCCACCTTGCAAATGTTTCGCACCCCCCCTAACTGAATATAACCCCAGACCATGATCTTTCCCCCACCAAACGTAACTGTTTTCTGGGTGTATTTTGGATCCATACGGGCTCCAGTAGGTCTCCTGCATTATTTGTGGTGGCTGTGGTGTAATTCAACTGAAGATTCATCAGAAAAATCCACCTTCTGCCACTTTTCCAGCATCCATCTGTTTAGCAGGCTGTGGGACTTGGCAAATACCACACATTTTTTTAATTGCCTTTTGTTTAATGCTGGCTTCTGGGCACTGATTCGACCATGGAGGCCATTTTGAGACAGAATCCTACAAACTGTTCTAGTTGACACAGGGACTTGAGGTGACCAGGCCTGTTGGAGCTCTGCTGCAGTGAAAGAGGGTCTGGCTTTGGATTTTCTAACCAACAAACGTTCCTCCTGGGCACTTGTCTTGCAGGGTCTGCTGGACCTGGCCTTGTCAAAAACATCTCCAGTCTCTTCAAATCTGTTTTAATTCTTTGTACTTGACGCTGAGACACATTAAAGGTGCCAGCCTCCTCTGCAGTGTATCTGGTCTTCAGCCTCTTGATAATCAAGGCTTTGGTCGCAGGGTGGATTTTCGGCATGTTGTCAGAGGTCAAGTTGCAGTTCAAAAGAAGATCTGGGGTGCTGGATTTCTTTTTATACATATCCACTAATTTACCAATCATTTAGTGAGCACAGGTGTAAACTAGGATTGAGTGCATTATATGATAAGGCGACAAAACGTTTGTCTTGCCAAAATCTGACCTTCCTGTGTTCATTACATGATCAAAATTTCAGCTTTGAAGCAACTTTATTTTCATAACCTAAACCAAATTTGGAAGGGTTTCAGCTTTCAAAAGAGTAATTTATAAAACCAATGGATGAATTTAAAGTCAGGTTATAAGCTTTTATTTACATACTATGGATAAGCGACAGAACTTCTGTCAGGGAGTGTAGAGTCCCCTTGTATAATGATAGTAGATTTAAAGCCCACCTTGACGCATTTCCCCATTCATGCAGTTCATCAGGAGGCCCGAAATAGACAGATATAAAAACCAAGTGTTCAGATGCAGAGTCCCATAGTGTACGCCAACCGAGGAAGCAGATAATCCCTGGTCACAGACAATGCCGAAATGATACCGTTCAGGTACTACACAGGAAGGAAGCAGATCTGCTTTGACAAAGAACATGTGTTGTGTTTGAAACGTGTTGCTTATACCTCTTGATGGATTCAATATTTTAATTGTTTAAAAAAAATATGGAATTTTATGGAGCTGGAAGGTTTTTCATTTTTTTCTGATCTTCAACTATGTTTGGTCATACAGATTCCCTGCTCCATTGCACATCCAGATCTAGCAAATAGGTGATCTGGCTGTTCTTTTTTTCTTTGGACTAATTAATACACCTTAGATAGCTGTCACCAGTAGAGTAGCTACTGGCGGGGGGCAAAGGCGGCGGTCACCCCAGGCCCATGACCTAGAGGGGCCCACCATGATCTACTGTCACCCAGGGCCATGTTAAGACACCAGTTTGTTTGCTTTTGTTTGTTTGTTGCAGGCTTTGACAGGGGGGTGCAGGCTGGGAAAGTGGGTTGCAGGCTGTGACAGTGGGTTGCAGGCTATGATAGAGGGGTGCAGGCTGTGACAGCAGTGTGCAGGCTGTGACAGAGGGGCAGGTTGTGTCAGAGAGGTCTAGGGTGTGACAGGGGGTGCAGGCTGTGACAGAGGGGAAGGTCGTGTCAGAGAGGTGCAGGCTGTGACATTGGGGTGGGGGCTCTGATAAAGGGGCAGACTGTGTCAGAGAGGTCCGGGCTCTGATGGGGGAGTGCAAGCTGTGACGGGGGTGCAGGCTGTGACAGGGGGTACAGGTTGTGCAGAGGGGTGCAGATTGTGGCAGAGGGTTGCAGACTTTGACAGGCGGGTGCAGACTGTGGCAGAGGAGTGCAGGGTGTGTCAAGGGTGTGCAGGGTGTGATTGAGGTGCAGACTATGACAGGGGTGCAGACTGTTACGGGGGTACAGGCTGTGATAGGGGGTGCAGGTCATGACAGGGTGGTGCAGGCCGTGACAGAGGGGTGCAGGCTGTGACAGAGGGATGCATGCTGTGACAGGGGAATGCAGGCTGTGATAGGGGAATGCAAGCTGTGACAGGGGGTTGCAGGCTGTGACGGGGGGGTGCAGGCTCTGAAAGAGGAGTGCAGGCTGTGACAGAGGGGCAGGCAAGTTGTAACAGAGTGGTGCAGGTTGTGACAGAGGGGTGCAGGTTGTGACAAAGGGTCGCAGGCTGTGACATGTGGGTGCAGGCTGTGACAGAGGGGCAGGCTGTGTCAGAGAGGTGTAGGTTGTAACAGAAGGATGCAGGTTGTGACAGAGAATTGCAAGCTGTGACAGAGGGGTGCAGAGTGTGACAGGGGGGTGCAGGGTGTGACAAGGTGGTGGAGGCTGTGACAGGGGGTTGCAGGCTGTGACAGAATGGTTGCAGGCTGTGACAGAGGGTTTGCAGGCTGTGATAGGGGGGTGCAGGCTGTGTGGGATAGGGGGGCGCAGACTGTAACAGAGGGCTAAACATGGTTACCTGGTTAGAAGCCCATTCAGAAGTTTTGCCCCCTTGAGTTGAATACCTAGCTATGCCTCTGGCAGTCACCTAAACAATGCTTCGGCCGATTGTTTGGCCGACAGCCATTTGACCAGGCTCTACCAAACACAGGAGCACTACTGTGTTTTCTGGTAACCTATATCAGGGAGAACAATTTGATTGGCAGTGCAGAATTGTGTGATTCAACAACTCTCCTGACCATCAGTCAACCAGTGACCGCATCCACCTTAGACCATTAGCTGAATTTTTGTGGGTTGAACGGACTTTAGGCTAATGTGCATGGGAGCGTAATCATTGTTTTAATATTTATTTCATAAATCAACAGTACACATGAAAGTAAGCAACTTTGTATTATATCTTAACAGACAAATTTGCTTCTTTTTCTGCCAGAATTGATCAGTCATTATCAAAACTCTCACTTCTGAGGTAAAATCTGTATTCAGTGAAGACTTTCCCATTACTGAGATAGGAGATGGCAGTTGGTGCTGATGAGATTCTATGTAGATAGAAGAGTGAGGAGGGGTGGAGCTCTTCCTTCCTCTAGCTTCAACCTTTACCTCTAACTCCTCCCCTTGCCTCTAGCTCCTTCCTCTGCCTCTAGCTCCTCCTACCTCACCCTCATCATCAGGGCAGAGCTAAGTACGCCTGCACAGGAGCGATACTCATGATCCACATGAAGCAAGGCAGCAGGACGGCAACTGCAGGAAGAGTTAGGAGGTACCAAGCAAGAGCAGTGGACTTGTACACAGGTTTTTAGGCTACCATAAAAGAAGTGGTAAAAGTGGTGGCCTTAGTTTATATTGGGAAACTTGGTGACAGGTTCCCTTTAAGTGACCTAAGGAGAGTTTTCCCTTGTTGATATATGAGACTTATTTGAAGGAAGTGTTTCTAATGATGAAAGGTTCCCGGCTATGTGTGATAATGCCGGTGAAGCTTCTGCTTATTTGAATTCCGCAGCCATTTCTCAGACAAGATAAAATTTGATAAGAAACAGAATATTTTGCATTTTTTTGCGTAATATACAGAATGTGCAATTTATCAGGAAAATCTGATGCAGTTGAAAATAGATCAGGACGACAGTATCCAGCTGAATGGCATTTATGGTGACAGTGGAGATTAGTCATAGAGATAGCTCCGGAGATTATAAGTAGCTGCTCCCGGGCTCTGACCTACAGATTAGTAAATAAAATCCACGCGAGTGGAATGCTGAATAGACTGGGACATATCAATTCTGGAAACCTGCACTTGTATTACCTACTTTTTACTCTGGAAACAGTATAAAATATAAGTTACATACAGAAATAGAGATTTTTACCTTCTCCTATGATGGGAGTACCACTGGGGCTAATTCATCTTCACCTCAGCTGCTTAAAGGGAACCTGTCAGGTCCCACAGTCCCTCCAACCCAGCAGCATTGATACCTACTGTATATGCCCAAATTCCCTCCCTAACCAGCCCTGTATCACCCTATTCACTAATATGACTCTTTAAAAATACAACTTATAAACCTGATTGTCTCCATGCTAATTAGGGCCTTGACTAGTCAGAGGGGTTTAGTGTAAGGAGGTGCTAAGCTCTGTAGGCCTCACTCTAGGGGATGGATATTTCAGCAAGACAATGATCCAAAACACCGCTCCAAATCTACTCAGGCATTCATGCAGAGGAACAATTACAATGTTCTGGAATGGCCATCCCAGTCCCCAGACCTGAATATCATTGAAAATCTGTGGGATGATGTGAAGCGTGCTGTCCATGCTCGGTGACCATCAAACTTAACTGAACTGGAATTGTTTTGTAAACAGGAATGGTCAAATATACCTTCATCCACGATCCAGGAACTCATTAAAAGCTACAGGAAGCGACTAGAGGCTGTTATTTTTGCAAAAGGAGGATCTACAAAATATTAATGTCACTTTTATGTTGAGGTGCCCATACTTTTGCACCGATCAAATTTTTTTTAAATGCGGATTGCACATTTTCTGTTAGTATAATAAACCTCATTTCAATCCAGAAATATTACTCAGTCCATCAGTTATTAGATATATGAAACTGAAATAGCTGTTGCAAAAACATAAATTGTTATAAAGAAAAAAGGTTAACATTAATAGGGGTACCCAAACTTTTTCATATGACTGTAATTAACTAGTTCATACAGTTACATTGAGTTTAACCTGAAATATTTACTGTCTGTTTCTATATGCATATTAACTGCTTACATACTAAATGATATATTATTGAACTGATCGATCATTGACAAATAAAGATATATATATATTATTAAATATTTTACAAAAATGTATTTACATTTTAATTAATATATATCTCTTTTATTGCCTTAACCCCTCGTGTCCCTTGTTGTAATAATGTGGAACTCCATTGGAAATTTTATTATTGTATGTATAAATATTTTTAATGATATTTGAAATAAAAAATATTTGAATAATTTATTGATTTCTATAGCTTCTTTTGGTTTGGGAAATTGATTTTAACCAAACCATAGTGTACTACCTTAAATGAGATGCAGTACCCTGTCGCCACTGAACCCTCAGTGGCGCCACATAAGCACACTAATTTGTGTGCAACGTGGCCTTAAGCTGGAGCTCCACATTACACATGTTAGCAAGGCGTTGTGAGCAGCAGAGGGCAGTAGTTGAATACCAGCTACAATATGCCTGTTGGTATTCTGGTCATTGTCCACACATAAGAACCAATGAGTGGGCATGGATGTTTGACATCTATGAGGTTCTACAAAACTTTGAAGAATCATGCAAGACAGTGAGTAATAATGACGCCATAATTACTGTAACCAAGAACATACCTTCTGATTGAGCACTCCTGCTCCTTAGCCTTAGGCGATTTTAATTCTTCATTTGCAGGTTGCTGTCCGCCCATAAATTGGAGGTTTTTTTTAACCCAAATAGAGCAATAGAGTAGGCAGGGACCCAACAAAAAGAGATCTCATTGCCTTTGGCTGTTGGGCTCACATAAAACTGGCCATTGTTGTGTGCTAAGTATCTCAATTTTTACATGTTTTTCATAGCAGTAATGCAAGTCTATATGTCCATATTCATTGTTACGCATATCTTAGCACTACAGAGTGCAACTGTCTCCTTTTTGTTACTATGTTTCATGTTCAGTTTGCACCTGTTCACATTAGAAAAGTAGGATGTTCCGGTAGTCCGTAACCGCCACTATATTTCCTGGTGTGCCGTCCCCAACTTACACTTTGCAATTTACACTAGCACATGTCCCATAACATCACCTCTGCCCTGACCAATGCAGCTAGATTGCAGCAGTATGCCTATAGAAGGACTGTAAAGCAATATACTCTACCTATATGCCTCTAATTGAAAACTATCCCTCCTCCAGAAGGTATCGCTACACTGAATGCTGCTAATAGCGGTAATAATATGGAATAGAATAGATATAGACCTGAAAAGGACTTTTGGTTTTATGTTGCAGGAGCAAGAACTGTAAAGCTAGAATCCCTGCCTACATGCTTCTCATACACTTTCCCTTCTCCAGCAGCTTGCTCTACACTAAATGCAGATAAAAACGATATTATTACAGAATAGAATGGATTTTTTATGTAGCAGCAGCAAGGTCTTTAAGGCTAGAATCCCTGCCTACATGACTGTAGTACATTATCCGTCCTACAGCAGGTAGCCCTACACTAATTGCAGCTAAGAGCGGTATTATTATAGAATTGATTTGAATTAGTCCTGAAGACGACTTTTTGGTTAATGCAACAGCAACGTCTGTAAGGCTAGAATCCTTGCCTACACTATCCCTTCGCCAGCAGCTCTCCCTACACTAATTACAGCTGAGTGGTATAATTAGAGAATATAATCTATTTGAATTATCTCTGAAAAAGGACTGTTGTTTGTACATTGCAGCAGCAAGGTCTGTAAGGCTAGAATCCCTGCCTACATACCTCTAATACAGGAGCATATACAAGGGTGTGTCCAGCTCACCTCTTTGTTTTAGGAGACCATCATTTCACCATGCAGGGATCCATTTGGAGTCAGCCCGCTCCCTTAGTATCCAAGATTCAAAGAAGTCGATCCAGCACGGTGCATTTGATTAAAAATAAAAGTCCTTTATTGAAAAACCATTAAAAGTCCATTATGCCATGCTAGGAGGACGCGTTTCGGACGGGTTGTCCTTACTCAGTCTCAGCACATCTCACAATAAGTCCAGACTAAAAACATATGGCACAGGACATGATGTAAGCAATCAGTACAAAATTCACATATGCAGGAAAAAAAAAAAATCCAATTCATTCATTATTATATGTGCAACCAAACAAGGAAACATACAAATAAATTCTCAATAGAAATACATTAGGTCATTTCTTATATTTAGTCCCATAGGAACCCTCGTTTCCATTTCAAAAATCCATTTTATCTCTTTATATTGTAACATTTTTTTTATATCACCTCCTCTCCTAGGTAGCAAAACTTTTTCAATGCCACTCACCTGCAAACTACCTAGATCACCACCGTGGACACTGAGAAAATGCTGGGAGGCTCCTGAGGGACTCCTGGTTGATTTATTTAAAGGGAACCAAACATCAGGATTTTCGTGTATAAGCTGCAGCCAGTGCAGTACTGGCACTATCAGGCACATTGTGTACATACCATCAGGGGGCAGCTCGGGTGTTTAGGCAGCAAAATACAACTTTATAAAGTTTGAAATTTCGTGCACTTTTTGATTGACGTGTGCACCTCTCTGTTAATGTCCAGGCGGGTTATGCACGTGTTCCCCGCCCCCCACCAGCCTGTTCCTCCCTCTCTCCTGATGTCCGGGCGGGTTATGCAGGAGTTCCCCGCCCCCCCACCAGCCTGTTCCTCCCTCTCTCCTGATGTCCGGGCGGGTTATGCACGTGTTCCCCGCCCCCCCGCGCCGCCTGTTCCTCCCTCCCTCCCTCTGGCTGTATGTAAATATCTAATCTTCAGAAACATGGCGCCGGAGTGGGCCTCTGCGCATAGCGCTTATCTCCGGCGCCAAGTTTCTGAAGCCAGCATCACACAGCTTGGTGTTAGAGGGCGGCGCATGCGCCCTCGCTCCTTCAGATCCCGTTGTGACCGCAGGAGCGAGCGCGATCACAACAGGACTGCAGAACAGCTGATCGGAGGACGCGATTACCTGCTGCTCCTGTATCGTGCCGCCCCAGGACACCGGGCCAACACACCAGCCGGTGTGACATCGCTGTGGCGCCGCCCTCTCAGACACCAAGTTGTGTAATGCGGGGGCTTCAGAAACATGGCACCAGAGATGAGCGCTATGCGTAGAGGCCCACTCTGGCGCCATGTTTCTGAAGATTAGATATTTACATACAGCCGGAGGGAGGGAGGGAGGAACAGGCAGCGCGGGGGGGCGGGGAACACGTGCATAACCCGCCCGGACATCAGAAGAGAGGGAGGAACAGGCTGGTGGGGCGCGGGGAACTCCTGCATAACCCGCCCGGACATTATCTGCAGAGGTGCACACGTCAATCAAAAAGTGCACGAAATTTCAAACTTTATAAAGTTGGATTTCGCTGCCTAAACACCCGAGCTGCCCCCTGATGGTATGTACACACTGTGCCTGATAGTGCCAGTACTGCACTGGCTGCAGCTTATACACGAAAATCCTGGTGGTTGGTTCCCTTTAAGACATCGTACACATGTTCCGATATTCTTTTTGTCAGTGTCCTAGTGGTGTGACCTATATATTGCAGTCGACATTTGGTGCAAGAAATTACATGCACAACATTTGTAGAACTACAATTTATCATTGTTCTGATGTCAAACTGTTTACCATTGGTATATGATGAGACATTCTTTGTATTGATAGCATATTTACACAAACCGCAGGTTTTTCCACCACATTTATATGAGCCGTTTACTGAAAGCCAGTTCGACTTATCCGTTTTTTTTGTTTTATTATTATGATCACTGGGGGACAACATTGCACCCAGTGTAACATTTTTCTTTGAAACAAATTTAACACCTCCCTCCAATATGTGGTTCAGACTTTCATCCGCTGTCAGAATCGGTAAGAATTTTCTCACAATGTGTATTATGTCATAATAATTCTTACTAAATTTAGTAGATGTGTTTAAATTTGTTTCAAAGAAAAATGTTACACTGGGTGCAATGTTGTCCCCCAGTGATCATAATAATAAAACCAAAAAAACGGATAAGTCGAACTGGCTTTCAGTAAACGGCTCATATAAATGTGGTGGAAAAACCTGCGGTTTGTGTAAATATGCTATCAATACAAAGAATGTCTCATCATATACCAATGGTAAACAGTTTGACATCAGAACAATGATAAATTGTAGTTCTACAAATGTTGTGTATGTAATTTCTTGCACCAAATGTTGACTGCAATACATAGGTCACACCACTAGGACACTGAGAAAAAGAATATCGGAACATGTGTACGATGTCTTAAATAAATCAACCAGGAGTCCCTCAGGAGCCTCCCAGCATTTTCTCAGTGTCCACGGTGGTGATCTAGGTAGTTTGCAGGTGAGTGGCATTGAAAAAGTTTTGCTACCTAGGAGAGGAGGTGATATAAAAAAAATGTTACAATATAAAGAGATAAAATGGATTTTTGAAATGGAAACGAGGGTTCCTATGGGACTAAATATAAGAAATGACCTAATGTATTTCTATTGAGAATTTATTTGTATGTTTCCTTGTTTGGTTGCACATATAATAATGAATGAATTGGATTATTTATTTTTTTTTTTCCTGCATATGTAAATTTTGTACTGATTGCTGACATCATGTCCTGTGCCATATGTTTTTAGTCTGGACTCATTGTGAGATGTGCTGAGTCTGAGTAAGGACAACCCGTCCGAAACGCGTCGTCCTAGCATGGCATAATGGACTTTTTAATGGTTTTTCAATAAAGGACTTTTATTTTTAATCAAATGCACCGTGCTGGATCGACTTCTTTGAATCTTGGATACCTCTAATACACTATCCTTACTCCAGAAGCTAACCCTGCACTAATTGCTGACAAAGAGGAGAATAAGTATCTATATATATAATTGCCTTATTCTGTCTGTCCGTCTGTCTTGCTCCAAAATGACGTCATTACAGTGACAACCATCGCCACAGCGCGTGCGCTAAAGAGCCTGCGACCAACGGCTCAGCTAAGGCTCCCTGCACACGTAACCAGGGTACACATCGGGTTACTAAGCAATGCGCTTTGCTTAGTTACCCGATATTTACCCTGGCTACGTGTGCAAGGAGCCAATGCTAAGCGGTGTACGCTGGTAACCAAGGTAAATATCGGGAACAAAGCAAAGCGCTTTGCTTAGTTACCCCGATACTTACCCTGGCTACGTGTGCAGGGAGCCTAACTGAACAGGCTGAACTACGTGCCGACAGGATGACGCCCGTCACTTCCCCGCTCTGCTCGCGCCTCCCCCACACTCCGCATGTATACACTGAACACACACACTCCCCTGTTCCCAGCCATGCAGTCCCCGACACTGACGTCCTCAGCGCCATGGGCCTGCTCGGCTCCACCCACCCCGCACTCCGCCTCCCGCACACATTAGGCTGCTTTCACACTTGCGTTGTGAGGCATCCGTTACAGTGCGTTGTGTGACGCATGTGATGGATGTATTGCAAATAGTGAGCTAATAAAGTAACGGATTCCTGTAAAAGAACGTTTTGCGTTTTTTTTTTAATGTTTCGCCGGGAAAAGGAGATTTGCGGTTGGGAGAAGAGAGAGAGGTAACCGCAAATCCCCTGAGTGACCGCAGTAAGCCGCGCAATTAGCTGTGCCATCACTCAGGTGACTCGTGGCCACAGCTGCAGTCCTCCACCTGAGAGCTCTGTCCGCGGCTCACCTGAATGAGGGAACAGCTGATCGCGCAGCTCACTTCAGTTGCTGTGTGGAGCTGATAGAGAGCGGTCGTGTTCTACTGCCGCTCCTGTCAGCTTCCGATGTAGCAGAGTTGAAAGCATCGTGGGACCTCTGTGGATTACGTCGAACCTGGAGGGGTATTTGGGGGTTTAATAAAGTGGTGAAAGAGGGTGGGTTTTTTTTGTCTTTTATTCCAAATAAAGGATTTTTTTCGGGTGTATGTGTTTATTTTCTTTAACTTACAGGTTAATCATGGTAGGTATCTCGGGGAGACGCCTGCCATGATTAACTTAGGACTTAGTGGCAGCTATGGGCTGCTGCCATTAACTCCTTATTACCTCGATTGCCACCACACCGCAATTTGGTATGAGCCGGGTAGAGTCCCCAGACTGTCGCATCTAATGGATGCGGCAATTCCGAGCGGCTGCTGGCTGATATTGTTAGGCTGGGGGCTCCCCATAACGTGGGGCTCCCCTTCCTGAGAATATCAGCCTTCAGCCGTGTGGCTTTATCTTGGCTGGTATCAAAATTGGGGGGGACCGCACGTCGTTTTTGTTTAATGATTTATTTATTTTACTGCACGATATAGACCCGCCCACCGGCGGCTGTGATTTGTTGCAGCGAGACAGCTGTCACTCAGCGTGGGGGCGGGTCTGACTGCAACCAATCATAGGCGCCAGTGGGCGGGGGGAAGCAGGGAATACAAGATTGAATAATGCGCATTTTTAAAAGAGGAAAAGCCGCCGGAGCTTTGTGACAGCCGTGCAGCGCCGCGCCAGTGATCGGTGAGTATGAGAGAGGGGGAAGAGAGACCAGGAGTGATTTTAAATGATTTAGATCATTCTGCTGGACATGCTGAGCATGCTCAGTAGAACGTGACGGAATTTGTCAGCGGATTCCGCCGCTTAGTGCATAGCGGCAGAATCCGCCACCATAGACAATCATTAGACACCTTAGCGGATTCAAAGGGAATCTGTCAATGTGCGTTATTTTATCGACCCAAAAAACGCTACATGTAGTGTTCCCTCCGCCCGATGCTGCGTCAAAATAACGACTCAGCGTCGTCCAGCGGATGCAGCGCAGACACTTGCGTTACAGTACGTCGTCAATACAAGTCTATGGAAAATAGCGCAGTGCGTTAACGGACTGCGCTAGTCTCCATAGTGGCAGATTGCGCTGAACACAAGTGTTAAAGTGCCCTTACCCCGCAGGATGGGGGCACATGTCAGGATTGTGGCTGCACCACGATGGGGGCACATGCCAGCATTGGGCCACATCACAGCATCAGCATATTTTTACTTAACTTTACACTGTTCATGGCCTTCTTTCATTACAAGCCATGGAGGACATCATTAAACATTAGACTCATCTATTAAAACTGTTCCTTCTGTTGTTTGTCATTTTAAAACCAATAAGCAATTATAAGAATACTAAATTAAACCTAACCCATACAGTCCATTCATTACCTTATTATTCAATCTGCTAACCTACATACACATTCTAGACTACCCGATACGTTAGAATCGGGCCACCTTCAAGTATAATAGAATCTCTTTCAATTAGCCCTGAAAACGACTGTTGGTTTAATGTTGCATCAGCAGGTACTGTGACACTATAACACACTGTCCCTTCTCCAGCAGAAACTCTCCCTACACTATTTCCAAGTACAGTGTGGCGGGCATGGCATCACCAGGTCTTATATAGACCCAATGACACTATTGTGCCAGTCAATCACAGTAATGACAGTAGCCAATATGACTATGGCATTACCGTGATTGGCAAACAAACACTGCATATTTAGTGGTGAAAAACAGTAGCTAAATATGCGCAGCGGGGACTCGAGCATGGTGTCTGGGTCCTGGCAGTCATTCTGGTATCAAACACCACCTTTTCCCCCCTAAAAAGACACCACACAATTCTTTATAAGCTAAATTGCTTTTATTTTCATTTATTCAATTTTTTGGAGAGGCATAGGGAAAAAACACTCTCATCTTTTACTTTGGCATAAATTTTGGTCGCAGCTTTTAAATTAGGCATTACCAGCCAACACCATGGGGTTTAGGGAAATTTTCCGCCACCGGCCGTCCGGTGCGGGTATTTCACCACCAGTTTTCCTACCCCTTCCGCCAAGGAGCAGCACAGAGCTAGCAAGCTGCGACCCCCCCCCACAAACCACAGTACCTGAGCCATCTCCTCGCACATTCCCACTACCAACATATCCGGAACAGATCATTTAAGGAGTACCCACTCCCACATAAGGAAAGCCAAGCCATTACCTTCCAATTGGCGGAGCCACCACCAACTTTTTTTTTTTTTTTATATATTTATATATTCTACCACTTAGGTGCTGGTTGCTTGTGCGCCAGGACAGCTCCATAACACATACTTCCTTAGATACGTTCCCATATGAGCTGAAAAATCGCCTTAGCCTGGACCATCTTACATTCAGAAAATAACCCGGAAATTTGTACATATCTGACCGGATTAGGGTACGGGGCGGAGCGCAGCTAGATGGAATGAGACCAGATCTTTGACGCCTACTTGGATCCAAGTAGGCTGGGGAGCATCTCACCCATCCTGAACACCTCCAGTAGGGACCACAGCTAAGCCAGACCCCGGCAACTTCTCCAATTACCATCCAGGGCAAAGAAAACAGGACCGACCGCCAGGGCGAGGATCAGCTCTTCACGCTGCCCGAAATACATGGGCGTGACCTAAAACTCCAACACTCGGCCAACTTACATCTGAAAAGAAAATATTGTCAGAAAGGAAAATTCTCATAACCAGCAAAATTCTCGTGGCCAGCAGGCACCTCTTCTTCCTGGGGTGGTTCTGGCAAAAAACCCACGTACATTTTTTTTTTATTTTTTTTTATTTTTTATTTATTAAGAAAATACCCAAATCTGGAACATATGTAATGTTACACCAGCCTATATGACAGTCAGTAGCCTCTTGCATGTCTACTAATATACTGTTAAAAAATAAAATCGTTACGAACGTCACTCAGAATGCATTTGCATTGCCATCCCCCACCCATCGAAACCATGCTCATGCATACTTGCCCATGAAGCCTCAGGGGGGCCCCGATTCTGGAAGGGGTACAACCCGTGTTCCACAGATGGCAAACCCAAAATAAATGGCCACCGCCGAATTACCGCCAAAAACTGTCTGCTAAACTTGAAAAAACGTCTTAGTGGTTAAAAATGTTCCCCGTCACCCCTGCTCGTCTAAGGGCCATCACTAACACCCTCAGGCATACCCGCCAGGGGTGGGAAAAAAGGGACCCAAAACTGCGAGGAAAGAAAAAGGTTGAACTAGATGGACCTAGGTCTTTCTTCAACCTATGTGACTATGCTATAAGAGTAAGTCCACAATGGGCATAAGCACCCAGCCCAGTACCTTATACAAGGTCGACAAACAGCTAGGAAGTATTAGGCCTCCCAACATCCACTCACTTACCGCTAATCCTCTAACCCTTCCATACCATGGGTCCCATTAGGCCTTGGTCACGTCAGTCCAGATCCGCAATTTAAAAAATGGCAAGGCAAACCCCGTAACTGTTTGCTCGCAACAGAAAAAAAACAGTGCCCATTGGTGATGTAAGATCACTAAATACTGCAGGTTATATATTACTCAGGGATCGCTTGAAAATCATCATGCTCTTCACCCACCTTGTAAAAACCACTCGCTGTATACCTTACCATAGGCCCGTCATGTCGGTGTTGTAACAGGTGCCTGATTCCATGCAGCGGGGAAAGCAAGTTAATATTTCCGCTCCTGCGGTTGAACCAGTGTACCAAATCTGGGTAACGCGGCACTTAGTCATGCACTGGGCAGCCTGGGAAAGGCGCCTTGGAAAAAATGACTGCAATGAGAATGACCTTACACGCAAAGTTGAGGTTCACACCTGTGGGTGTTAGCAGGTGCCAAGCACTCTTCGACCGCTGCTAAATGGCAAATAGCAAAGTTTTCAAATTTTGATTTGCCTGGTAAATGGTATGATCCATAACGGCTTTATTCTGACCATATAGGTGCATCAAATAATAGAGCTAGGCGGCATCCTCTAAAGTATAATATTGGGGTGATTTCTGTCCGCTCAAACATTGGATAGCCTTGTCAGTTATATGCACATGTGAACAAAACTAAAAGTGAGTTTATATTTTTTAGAATATTTATGTGGAAGTAATTGTCCAGAAAATATTAGTGGGCATAATTATTATGCGAATAGATAACATTGCCGGTTTTCCCATCTCACTTGTTTATTTTCGGTTCCTACGGTAAGGAAAACCAATTAAACATACGTAATTAACCAAAGAGGGAAAAATCTAGTAAAGAAGGCTGAAAATTACTTATCTAAAAAAGAGAAGCAATTTTAGAAAAACAATCAAGCCATGCAAATGTACAGAAATATACTTCTCACATTTCGATAAAACTATCTGTGACCAATATAGATCCCTTCTTTCAATTACAGCATTAAATTAGGGTGTATAACAGGGGGGTTAGATCTCGTGATCCCATCGTATTGTCACTAATCTATAAATCACTTGAAGGGTCAGTTAACAGGTGGCAACAAGATTATTACAAGGAATGGAGGCCGCCTGTATGAAAATAAGGTTGAAAAAGTTAGATATGTTTAATTTAGGAAAGACGTCTCAGAGGAGATCTCATTTGTACCTCTTCCGACAAGCCTACAAGCTGCCATAACCCTCAGTCTGAGGCCTGTGCCACACATCCGTGCCTCCGGCACGTGTTTGTCATTTTTTACACGTACCGGCGGCACGGAGACACTTTAACCAATGCTACCCTATTGTAGCAGGCACACACACGTAAAACCACACGGAACGTGTGTCCGTGTGCGTTTGTACGTGTGTGCGATTTTCAAAGCGCTGACATGTCCGGTTTTTCGCCGGCAGCACGGGTGTCACACGGCCCGCACCCGTACCACACGGGTGTAGTGTGGATGCGGTCCCGTGTGACACGCGCCGGAGAAAACACACGTGTCAGTGAAAAAAAAACAAAACATTAACTCACCTTCTCCAGCCCTCCTGTCTCTGCCGCTGCTGCCTCTTGCTGCCGACCGCCGCTCATTATTCTCATTGAATATTCACATCACAGCCTGGCAGCAGCAGCAGCGGGGAGACGGGAGGGCTGGAGACCGAGGATCAGCACCACGGACAGCAGCGTGGACAGCAGGAAGGACCAGGTGAGTATAATAATTACTGATTCTACGTGTGCTATCGCGGATAGCACACGTAGAACACACGTGTCACGCACGTACCAGAGACACGTACTTACCTGCACACAACACGCAGGGAAAATACGTGTCTCTCGGCACGTGCGTGAATTTCACGTGAGTGTGGCAGAGGCCTGATACAGCGCCGCACAACCAGGTCTACCCTCACCTACTGTATCCTCACCTATCCCTTGTAGACTGTGAGCCCTCGCGGGCAGGGTCCTCTCTCCTCCTGTACCAGTCTGTGCCTTGTATTGTTTATGATTATTATACTTGTACCTATTATGTAAACCCCTTTCACATGTAAAGCGCCATGAATTATATGGCGCTATAATAAATAATAATAATTTGTATAAATACCTGTGTGGTCAATATAAAGAAAATGGCACCAGACTTAATCCTCCGAAATAGGGAAGGCTTCTTTACAGTTAGAGCAGTTAGATTGTGGAATGCTGACTACAAGGGGTAGGAATGCCAGATACCATCACAGCTTTCAACATAAAAAGGGGGAGGGCGATTCCCTCAGCACCAATAACATTGTTTGTTATAAATAACTTAGTGACAACATGTAGAGCTGGGCGGGAAGCCTGTTACCTGGTGACATCACGTTATCCTCCCTAGGGGCACTTATCCCACCCCGCACTCCCCATCAGGGTACTCACCTGGTGATCCAGGAAATGGCAGGCCCGACTCTGGATTTGCTCGCCAGATGCCAACTGCAACCCCGCTGTCCGGACCAAAGCACACTCAGATGCTCCTCATCCCCCCACAGGACCTCACCAGAGCTTAGTCTGAAGAAGGGGGGGGGAGGGGGCACCAATGCGACGACCACCCCCCTAGACGACTGGATCTAGCTCTACCCACGTGACGTCTGCTACGACTACGCTCACACCGATCCAAGGGTGAAGATGACAGACTCCGGTCATGGTGGCTACCCACGCCATAGCTTGCTACCGTGGCCCCTGCACATGACTGTACATCGCAATGGTCCGCACCGCACCCACCGCCGCCATAACATGCTGAAACCCACTGTGTGACAACGGGGAGGGGCTGTTAACAGACACCATTGTATAATGTCAAATGGGGTGTGGTTTGGCCCGGGAGGGGGCTTGGTGTAGGTGGGGTATCAGCAGGAGGGAAACATGCCACCTGCTGACTGTTGCTTCTTGCATATGTTCACTACCCGCCCCCCTCAACTTGAACATTGAAGTAAGTCCTAACAGTATCCCTTAACCCGCCCGCTCACTGGGAGACCCACATGGTCCCTGGTTCATTCCCAGGCTAGCCCCCTTGGCATTCTGGGGCATACAAACGGAGGGGGGTTCAGTGTGTGTGGGATGGGGCGTTTTGAACTATTGCAGGTTAGTGCCTGCATACTACATTCCCCACTACAGTGCCTCCAACCTGCGCTGTGACAGGGACTGCACTGAGTCTGCACTGTAATTAGGCTATGTGCGCACGTGTGCGTAATTCATGCAGTTACGCTGCGCTTTGTAGCGCAGCGTAACTGCATGCGTCCTGTGTCCCCTGCACAGTCTATGGAGACTGTGCAGGGGCCGTGCGCACGTGGCAAATTTGAACGCAGCGATTCGGCTGCTGCCCGAATCGCTGCGTTCTAAGAAGTGACATGTCACTTCTTTTGTGCGCTTTGCCGGCAGCCCCTGCTCTGTCTATGGCAGGAGCTGCAGGCAGAGCGCACGTTCTCGCCGGCACCATGCGCCTCAGAACGGAGCTTTTCAGCTGCGCTCTGAAGCGCACCTTTTAGGTGCCGTGCAGAGCGCACACAGCCCTACCCTGCTCCTCCTCAGTACGGGCGGCGGTGGCTGGGCGGTGGGTGGGTGGGGCCAAAGACAAAGAGCGCGAAGCGCTCTTTTTCAAACTTAATGGCGGCTCAAGCTGACCGGCGGGCGGGTAGTTCCCTCAGAACGCCGCTCGCCGGCACACATAGCTTGAGCCTCAGCATGTCGCGGGCGGAGGAGGGGACGCCGCGCTCTCCCTACTGCTCGGGTCCAGCGGCTGCTGCGGCCCGCCGCTGCTCGGTGGCTCGAGCGATGGGCCGGATCCCGGGGACTCGAGCGGCGCTCCTCGCCCGTGAGTGAAAGGGGATTGGGATTTGGGATAGTTTATTGTCCGTGACGCCACCCACGGTTGTGGTGATTCGTGGACACCACCGCTGCTCTGTATGGGGATCCCGGGAGTGATGGTGTGGAGCAGCTAGATGTTAGTCCTCCCCTCCGTGGGTAGGGGGTTGGTTGTCCCGGGGCCCAGTGATGAAGTGGATGATGCAGGGCTTGGTGGGGTGCAGGGACGCGGGGGCAGCTCTGTGCCTTGCGGCACTGTGGTACTCACTCAGCCTGAGACGATGACACAGTTCTCGGTAAAACACACGGCTGGAAAGACGGTTCCCACGGACGGCTGCACTTGCTTTCCCCAGTAGTCGACGGTGACGGTCCCTTTTTCCTGCACCTAAGATGATGATGGTTGCAATGGGTTCCCACCGATAACCCGCTCCCCGGCTTGGATATGGGCCGGAGGAGCCCTACTTTGCCCGCAGGCGCTGGCCCTGAGAAACTGGTGCCCTGGCGGTGGCGGTGTCTCTCTGTTACGGTTGGACTGTTGCCTTCAATCGGGACTTGGTTGTTGGGAGACAGTCGTCCCCTTCACTGACGGATTTGGCAAATTCACGGCGACTCCTAGCCTTGCCGGGATCCGAAAGGCCCCTGCCACTGGTGCTGACTGTTCTTCGTATACTGCTCCAGACCGCCGGGTCACCACCCGTCCGCGGTCCTTCCAGCAACCTCCAAGCAGTCACCTCTGCGGACAGTCACCGCCGTCTGCTGACCTTGCTGTCTCTCAGTCCGGGGCACACACCCGGACCAGCTTCAGGCTTTCTTAACTGTCACTTTTTACTCCTTCTCTCACTGTCCTCCTTTACTACTTCCTTCTACTTCCTCCTCCTAAACTCATCTTGCTTCCTCTCACTTCCCTCACTTGACTGCCTGGTTTTCCCACCTCCAGGGCTGTGAACTCCTCGGTGGGCGGAGCCAACCGCCTGGCCCACCCCCTGGTGTGAACATCAGCCCCTGGAGGAAGGCAACAAGGATTTTTGGTTAGCCTAGTTGTTCCTAACTGGGGTGTAGGGTGTGGTGGTGTTATGACCTGTGACCCCTGGCTTGCCCAGGGCGTCACAAGCAGGGAGGGAGCCGCTCACAACTAACAGCGCTGTGAGTAGGACGCTTCCCTCCTTGCTGATGGGGGTGACTGACAGCGAGCTCAAGCGGGCCGGCGGGCGGGTAGTTCCCTTAGAACGCCTCTCGCCGGCACATGTCGCTTGTGCCTCAGCAGGGAGGGAGCCGCTCACAGCTAAAGCACCGTGAGCAGGTCGCATCCCTCCCTGCTGATACCTCTCTTACCGCCTCCTGCAGCGGGTACACGCCACCGGCTGCCCAAACAGGTACGGGTCCTGGAACAGAGAGAACAAAAGCTGGGCAGCGTGGTGACCTATATCCGGGAGGCGGGGCAAGAGCAGGTCATACCACAGGAGCAGGGGTAGCCGGTCAGTGTCTTTACAGGGGGGGGGACCTCCTAAAAATTAGCATAGGGGGCCCGTAGTTAGGGGGCAGCATCTCAAATTTGGCTGCGGTGCCCCTCAATATGATCGAGTATTGAGTGTTTCCTGCACTCTTGTAACGGGGTGCTAGGGGTGCCTCGGGGCTTGTAGTCGTGGCCCCTTTTTCTTTCAGGCTAACCCCCGGCTCCGCCGTCACTATTGGGACAGGGGATTGTTCTGTGGGGCAGAGTGTGGTGGAAAAGAGCATACTTTCAGCCGCAGGAAGACTCTTCAGGCAGGGATCAGATAAACCAAATGACATCTTTATTGCACAGAGTTTCACAGACAGCTCAATGCACGGATTTTGTAGCGCACGGTCACAATTCCTGTCCGGGGAAATCTTTCCTTGTTGTCTCCTCTAGTGGGGATGTGCCCGGCTACTCCACTTCACCTAGGCTCCCACTCCGGCTAACACAGACTGGACCCACACCAATTCTGCTTCACCCTTGAGGACACTTCTTCTCTTCTTCCCTTCTTTCTTTCTTTCTTTCTGCCCACTCAGCTCCACACTCTGCCCCTGGCTGTTCCTTCTCCCCCGTCCCGGAATCAACTGACTTCAACACACACACACTTCTCTCTCTAAGCTGCCGGCTCCTCCTCTCTCCTGCCCTGTTTCTATGGGGACAGCCGTCCCACCCAGGCTCTAGGGGAAAACCCACTGCACAGTAAAAACATGTTTATTAATAACATCAACAGTAACTACCCCAGAGTGAGGTATCTTCAGGGGGGAACTGCACCTCCTTGTAAGGGGTCTGCCCACCCCTTACATTCCTCCCCTCTTTCTGCCTAAGCCTCCCGGCAAGGCTCGAACCTGTAAAACACAAGTTAGCAGCAAGGCAAACTTTGGATAAAACTTTAAAACCTTCATAAACAAAGTCAACCCCTGAGCGCACAAGTTCTGCGCCCGGAGTCCCTCCTGGGAGCTCCCGGTCTTTGTAGACAGTGTGCCCGGAGGCCGTTACAGCACTCCCGGTCTTGGCTGGTCTTCTGCCCGGAGGCTTTTGCAGCACTCCCGGTCTTGGAAGGCAGGAACACAAACAACAAAGTCTTCCTTAACAACACGGAGGGAATCCTTGCACAGTCCGGCATCAGACTCTTCACTAAGGGGACCGGCCATCATCTCCCGGGCCACGGTCTCGGCCAGTAACCTTTCTTGCACCGGAACTGTTTCAGGCGGCGGGGACTGTCGTCGGGTCAGGGGTGCCGGCTTTACCGGCTCCCAGAAAAATCCCCACTCATCTTCCTCAAACTCCGGGGCATGTTGCTCTCCCGGGGCCGGAACTTCTGTGGGGGCTGGAGGTCCTACCTTGACTGGCGCAACCACCTCCGGACTCTGGAGGGGTGTTCCCAGGGTTTCGCTTCCCGGCTGTAGTTGCGTCTTGTAGGTGGCCCGGACTTCAGTGGATGTTTCACCGGTCACGGCATCCCATGAAGTGACCCACGTTACTTTTGCGGGCTGCTCCGGACCTCCTGGCACAGCCGGTAGCTTAATGGTAAGTGCCTCCTCAGCCACACTCTGCCTCGGGCGTCCTCTTCTCAGGCTGGTTGCCACCAGCGCGCCCGCTGCAGCTCGCTGCTTTGTCTGAGTCTCCATCTCGCTCCTAGTCAGTTGCTGAGTTGGCGTCTCTTGCAGCTTTTCCTGTAATGGCGCCGGGGACAGTGGAGATGCTGGGGAAGGTGGAGGCGGGCCTTCTTTTCCCGCTCCTGCATACACTCCACCCCCAGTCTCGCACATCAAGTCGACCCAGCACAGGCGACACCTTTTTTTCTCTGTAACGCCGCCCTCTTCACATGTCTTCAGCAGCATCTTGGGGCCAGCACCTCCCATCTTTGGACGGCGTACTCTGTACTTCTTTTTCTTCGCCAGCCAACTCAGGGTTCTTCGATTGGCGCCAATTCTTCGCGCGCTCGCTGTATTCGTGAAGACGGCGGCCATCTTACCGCCGTCTTGTGCCTGGTCCAACGCCTTAGGCACCACTTGGTCTTCACATTCAGGGATCGGGACCCCCTGCAGATAATCCGGATCCTGACGACTACGCCACATGTAACGGGGTGCTAGGGGTGCCTCGGGGCTTGTAGTCGTGGCCCCTTTTTCTTTCAGGCCAACCCCCGGCTCCGCCGTCACTATTGGGACAGGGGATTGTTCTGTGGGGCAGAGTGTGGTGGAAAAGAGCATACTGTCAGCCGCAGGAAGACTCTTCAGGCAGGGATCAGATAAACCAAACGACATCTTTATTGCACAGAGTTTCACAGACAGCTCAATGCACGGATTTTGTAGCGCACGGTCACAATTCCTGTCCGGGGAAATCTTTCCTTGTTGTCTCCTCTAGTGGGGATGTGCCCGGCTACTCCACTTCACCTAGGCTCCCACTCCGGCTAACACAGACTGGACCCACACCAATTCTGCTTCACCCTTGAGGACACTTCTTCTCTTCTTCCCTTCTTTCTTTCTTTCTTTCTGCCCACTCAGCTCCACACTCTGCCCCTGGCTGTTCCTTCTCCCCCGTCCCGGAATCAACTGACTTCAACACACACACACTTCTCTCTCTAAGCTGCCGGCTCCTCCTCTCTCCTGCCCTGTTTCTATGGGGACAGCCGTCCCACCCAGGCTCTAGGGGAAAACCCACTGCACAGTAAAAACATGTTTATTAATAACATCAACAGTAACTACCCCAGAGTGAGGTATCTTCAGGGGGGAACTGCACCTCCTTGTAAGGGGTCTGCCCACCCCTTACATTCCTCCCCTCTTTCTGCCTAAGCCTCCCGGCAAGGCTCGAACCTGTAAAACACAAGTTAGCAGCAAGGCAAACTTTGGATAAAACTTTAAAACCTTCATAAACAAAGTCAACCCCTGAGCGCACAAGTTCTGCGCCCGGAGTCCCTCCTGGGAGCTCCCGGTCTTTGTAGACAGTGTGCCCGGAGGCCGTTACAGCACTCCCGGTCTTGGCTGGTCTTCTGCCCGGAGGCTTTTGCAGCACTCCCGGTCTTGGAAGGCAGGAACACAAACAACAAAGTCTTCCTTAACAACACGGAGGGAATCCTTGCACAGTCCGGCATCAGACTCTTCACTAAGGGGACCGCCCATCATCTCCCGGGCCACGGTCTCGGCCAGTAACCTTTCTTGCACCGGAACTGTTTCAGGCGGCGGGGACTGTCGTCGGGTCAGGGGTGCCGGCTTTACCGGCTCCCAGAAAAATCCCCACTCATCTTCCTCAAACTCCGGGGCATGTTGCTCTCCCGGGGCCGGAACTTCTGTGGGGGCTGGAGGTCCTACCTTGACTGGCGCAACCACCTCCGGACTCTGGAGGGGTGTTCCCAGGGTTTCGCTTCCCGGCTGTAGTTGCGTCTTGTAGGTGGCCCGGACTTCAGTGGATGTTTCACCGGTCACGGCATCCCATGAAGTGACCCACGTTACTTTTGCGGGCTGCTCCGGACCTCCTGGCACAGCCGGTAGCTTAATGGTAAGTGCCTCCTCAGCCACACTCTGCCTCGGGCGTCCTCTTCTCAGGCTGGTTGCCACCAGCGCGCCCGCTGCAGCTCGCTGCTTTGTCTGAGTCTCCATCTCGCTCCTAGTCAGTTGCTGAGTTGGCGTCTCTTGCAGCTTTTCCTGTAATGGCGCCGGGGACAGTGGAGATGCTGGGGAAGGTGGAGGCGGGCCTTCTTTTCCCGCTCCTGCATACACTCCACCCCCAGTCTCGCACATCAAGTCGACCCAGCACAGGCGACACCTTTTTTTCTCTGTAACGCCGCCCTCTTCACATGTCTTCAGCAGCATCTTGGGGCCAGCACCTCCCCTCTTTGGACGGCGTACTCTGTACTTCTTTTTCTTCGCCAGCCAACTCAGGGTTCTTCGATTGGCGCCAATTCTTCGCGCGCTCGCTGTATTCGTGAAGACGGCGGCCATCTTACCGCCGTCTTGTGCCTGGTCCAACGCCTTAGGCACCACTTGGTCTTCACATTCAGGGATCGGGACCCCCTGCAGATAATCCGGATCCTGCCGACTACGCCACATGTAACGGGGTGCTAGGGGTGCCTCGGGGCTTGTAGTCGTGGCCCCTTTTTCTTTCAGGCCAACCCCCGGCTCCGCCGTCACTATTGGGACAGGGGATTGTTCTGTGGGGCAGAGTGTGGTGGAAAAGAGCATACTGTCAGCCGCAGGAAGACTCTTCAGGCAGGGATCAGATAAACCAAACGACATCTTTATTGCACAGAGTTTCACAGACAGCTCAATGCACGGATTTTGTAGCGCACGGTCACAATTCCTGTCCGGGGAAATCTTTCCTTGTTGTCTCCTCTAGTGGGGATGTGCCCGGCTACTCCACTTCACCTAGGCTCCCACTCCGGCTAACACAGACTGGACCCACACCAATTCTGCTTCACCCTTGAGGACACTTCTTCTCTTCTTCCCTTCTTTCTTTCTTTCTTTCTGCCCACTCAGCTCCACACTCTGCCCCTGGCTGTTCCTTCTCCCCCGTCCCGGAATCAACTGACTTCAACACACACACACTTCTCTCTCTAAGCTGCCGGCTCCTCCTCTCTCCTGCCCTGTTTCTATGGGGACAGCCGTCCCACCCAGGCTCTAGGGGAAAACCCACTGCACAGTAAAAACATGTTTATTAATAACATCAACAGTAACTACCCCAGAGTGAGGTATCTTCAGGGGGGAACTGCACCTCCTTGTAAGGGGTCTGCCCACCCCTTACATTCCTCCCCTCTTTCTGCCTAAGCCTCCCGGCAAGGCTCGAACCTGTAAAACACAAGTTAGCAGCAAGGCAAACTTTGGATAAAACTTTAAAACCTTCATAAACAAAGTCAACCCCTGAGCGCACAAGTTCTGCGCCCGGAGTCCCTCCTGGGAGCTCCCGGTCTTTGTAGACAGTGTGCCCGGAGGCCGTTACAGCACTCCCGGTCTTGGCTGGTCTTCTGCCCGGAGGCTTTTGCAGCACTCCCGGTCTTGGAAGGCAGGAACACAAACAACAAAGTCTTCCTTAACAACACGGAGGGAATCCTTGCACAGTCCGGCATCAGACTCTTCACTAAGGGGACCGGCCATCATCTCCCGGGCCACGGTCTCGGCCAGTAACCTTTCTTGCACCGGAACTGTTTCAGGCGGCGGGGACTGTCGTCGGGTCAGGGGTGCCGGCTTTACCGGCTCCCAGAAAAATCCCCACTCATCTTCCTCAAACTCCGGGGCATGTTGCTCTCCCGGGGCCGGAACTTCTGTGGGGGCTGGAGGTCCTACCTTGACTGGCGCAACCACCTCCGGACTCTGGAGGGGTGTTCCCAGGGTTTCGCTTCCCGGCTGTAGTTGCGTCTTGTAGGTGGCCCGGACTTCAGTGGATGTTTCACCGGTCACGGCATCCCATGAAGTGACCCACGTTACTTTTGCGGGCTGCTCCGGACCTCCTGGCACAGCCGGTAGCTTAATGGTAAGTGCCTCCTCAGCCACACTCTGCCTCGGGCGTCCTCTTCTCAGGCTGGTTGTCACCAGCGCGCCCGCTGCAGCTCGCTGCTTTGTCTGAGTCTCCATCTCGCTCCTAGTCAGTTGCTGAGTTGGCGTCTCTTGCAGCTTTTCCTGTAATGGCGCCGGGGACAGTGGAGATGCTGGGGAAGGTGGAGGCGGGCCTTCTTTTCCCGCTCCTGCATACACTCCACCCCCAGTCTCGCACATCAAGTCGACCCAGCACAGGCGACACCTTTTTTTCTCTGTAACGCCGCCCTCTTCACATGTCTTCAGCAGCATCTTGGGGCCAGCACCTCCCCTCTTTGGACGGCGTACTCTGTACTTCTTTTTCTTCGCCAGCCAACTCAGGGTTCTTCGATTGGCGCCAATTCTTCACGCGCTCGCTGTATTCATGAAGACGGCGGCCATCTTACCTCCGTCTTGTGCCTGGTCCAACGCCTTAGGCACCACTTGGTCTTCACATTCAGGGATCAGGACCCCCTGCAGATAATCCGGATCCTGACGACTACGCCACATGTAACGGGGTGCTAGGGGTGCCTCGGGGCTTGTAGTTGTGGCCCCTTTTTCTTTCATGCCAACCCCCGGCTCCGCCGTCACTATTGGGACAGGGGATTGTTCTGTGGGGCAGAGTGTGGTGGAAAAGAGCATACTGTCAGCCGCAGGAAGACTCTTCAGGCAGGGATCAGATAAACCAAACGACATCTTTATTGCACAGAGTTTCACAGACAGCTCAATGCACGGATTTTGTAGCGCACGGTCACAATTCCTGTCCGGGGAAATCTTTCCTTGTTGTCTCCTCTAGTGGGGATGTGCCCGGCTACTCCACTTCACCTAGGCTCCCACTCCGGCTAACACAGACTGGACCCACACCAATTCTGCTTCACCCTTGAGGACACTTCTTCTCTTCTTCCCTTCTTTCTTTCTTTCTTTCTTTCTTTCTGCCCACTCAGCTCCACACTCTGCCCCTGGCTGTTCCTTCTCCCCCTCCCAAATCAACTGCCTTCCACACACACACAAACTTCTCTCTCTAAGCTGCCGGCTCCTCCTCTCTCCTGCCCTGTTTCTATGGGGACAGCCGTCCCACCCGGGCTCTGGGGGAAACCCCACTGCACAGAAAAACATGTTTATTAATAACATCAACAGTAACTACCCCAGAGTGAGGTATCTTCAGGGGGAAACTGCACCTCCTTGTAAGGGGTCTGCCCACCCCTTACACTCTGACAATAGATCTAGCACTGAGCGGTGCCAAGCACGCTCGCTCATTAATAGTTATTGAGCTTCACTTGAAAGAAAACATTGTAACCCATCTTTTTGTCACTTTCTTCTTAGCTGAGGTGTATGACCTTACTATTACATCATTTTATTAATACATGAGCAAAGGTTTTTTTAATCATTTTCTGTAATCTTGTAAATGTGCTTTTTCTGACGTATGGATCATTATATGTGGATGAGAATAAAGTGTTGTATTAAAGAGTACAGACTCCCTGTCTCCCCAATATTATCCCAGTTATATGTATTTATACCTTTCATATGTATTTTTAGATCAAACCTTTTAGTGGCATAGACATTTGTTTCTATAGAAACAACCACAGATTTCACTTCTGCACTTAGTACTTAAAATTTGAGTCTTTGTTGTTATGAATTAGAAATTTTAAGTAAATCCACCTACTCACATATGGTCTGGTTCAATCTGGAGACTACACTGGGAATTCAGAAAATACACCATATGTTTTGGAGGACGTAATATAGCTGAAATATGACAAAGAGGAAGCACCACAGTGTATATGTAGTGTATGAGGTAAGCAGTTTCCGATGTCGGGGGGGGTTACCTGGATGCTTTTTTAGAATCTGTCTCAAAAACTAACATTTATAAATCAATGCACTAATAAGATACCGTGATAACAGCTGTGGGTACAATTGCTTTTAGTACAAAGATGCAATTTTAATTTTTTTTCTCTGTCACTTACAGCACTTGCCATCAATTGTCAGGACAATCACACAATTGCCTGACGAGTGATGGACGAGTGGATGGCTGCTTTCGCTACTAGGCAGTATATTGGGCACTTCCCAGTGAACGTATCATATATACATATCTGATTCCAACAAATGTGTATATACAGTGCCTACAAGTAGTATTCAACCCCCTGCAGATTTAGCAGGTTTGATAAAATGCAAATAAGTTAGAGCCTGCAAACTTCAAACAAGAGCAGGATTTATTAACAGATGCATAAATCTTACAAACCAACAAGTTATGTTGCTCAGTTAAATTTGAATAAATTTTCAACATAAAAGTGTGGGTCAATTATTATTCAACCCCTAGGTTTAATATTTTGTGGAATAACCCTTGTTTGCAATTACAGCTAATAATCGTCTTTTATAAGACCTGATCAGGCAGGCACAGGTCTCTGGAGTTATCTTGGCCCACTCCTCCATGCAGATCTTCTCCAAGTTATCTAGGTTCTTTGGGTGTCTCATGTGGACTTTAATCTTGAGCTCCTTCCACAAGTTTTCAATTGGGTTAAGGTCAGGAGACTGACTAGGCCACTGCAACACCTTGATTTTTTCCCTCTTGAACCAGGCCTTGGTTTTCTTGGCTGTGTGCTTTGGGTCGTTGTCTTGTTGGAAGATGAAATGACGACCCATCTTAAGATCCTTGATGGAGGAGCGGAGGTTCTTGGCCAAAATCTCCAGGTAGGCCGTGCTATCCATCTTCCCATGGATGCGGACCAGATGGCCAGGCCCCTTGGCTGAGAAACAGCCCCACAGCATGATGCTGCCACCACCATGCTTGACTGTAGGGATGGTATTCTTGGGGTCGTATGCAGTGCCATACAGTCTCCAAACGTCACGTGTGTGGTTGGCACCAAAGATCTTGATCTTGGTCTCATCAGACCAGAGAACCTTGAACCAGTGTGTCTCAGAGTCCTCCAAGTGATCATGAGCAAACTGTAGACGAGCCTTGACATGACGCTTTGAAAGTAAAGGTACCTTACGGGCTCGTCTGGAACGGAGACCATTGCGGTGGAGTACGTTACTTATGGTATTGACTGAAACCAATGTCCCCACTGCCATGAGATCTTCCCGGAGCTCCTTCCTTGTTGTCCTTGGGTTAGCCTTGACTCTTCGGACAAGCCTGGCCTCGGCATGGGTGGAAACTTTCAAAGGCTGTCCAGGCCGTGGAAGGCTAACAGTAGTTCCATAAGCCTTCCACTTCCGGATGATGCTCCCAACAGTGGAGACAGGTAGGCCCAACTCCCTGGAAAGGGTTTTGTAACCCTTGCCAGCCTTGTGACCCTCCACGATCTTGTCTCTGATGGCCTTGGAATGCTCCTTTGTCTTTCCCATGTTGACCAAGTATGAGTGCTGTTCACAAGTTTGGGGAGGGTCTTAATTAGTCAGAAAAGGCTGGAAAAAGAGATAATTAATCCAAACATGTGAAGCTCATTGTTCTTTGTGCCTGAAATACTTCTTAATACTTTAGGGGAACCAAACAGAATTCTGGTGGTTTGAGGGGTTGAATAATAAATGACCCTCTGAATAAACTTTTCACAATTTAAAAAAAAAAAAATAAAAAAAGAAATAACATTCTTTTTTGCTGCAGTGCATTTCACACTTCCAGGCTGATCTACAGTCCAAATGTCACAATGCCAAGTTAATTCCGAATGTGTAAACCTGCTAAATCTGCAGGGGGTTCAATACTACTTGTAGGCACTGTACATACTGTATATGTTGGTGCTGCCAAGCTCCTCAATAACCGCCCAAAAACTAGCTGCCACCACCAATCATTTTTAAAGACTGATTGGACACATATTTTTGGTAACGTTTGGCCTTACGAGGCTTTAGGGTTGTGAATTATAGAGCAAGAGGTACAAAGCTATTAAATGTTATATGTTTAAAAACAATTAGACTGTGTTTACAAATATATGCAGAATATATTACAAAGGGTACAAGACAATATAGTATATACAGTCACATACAAATAAAAGGGCTAAACAAAAGAAAATTACTAGACCTGTTGTCATAGGAATGGCGTAGATCTTGCAAAGGGGAACACTCTGATTAGGAAAATGGTACAGTCTTTTATAGCGAGCTGTATCTCCCAGTACTGGATAATGGCTGTGTTAGAATTAGCTTTTACCAGCTAAGAGTCCCTCCTACATACCTCCCCTTGTGACCTCAGATGAAGGCTGGAAAATGAGATGCAGCTGAGTTACCAAAAATTATGAGATCCCCAATCTTAGGGATATTTGCCTCCTTGATGAATCCAGGCAGGAGATATTAATTCCATATTACTCTATGATTTTACAGAATTTCCCCCTTCACCGATGTATCAAGGGTTCCTCAGGGGACTCTTCTGTGGCCAGAAGGGCATAATAGCTCACTTAGGTCCAAGAAATGGGTAGTGGCTACTGACCGCAAAAGAGTCCCCTGAGGAACCCTTAATACATCGGTGAAGGGGGAAATACTTCTGGACCGAGGATCACCAGGATAACATACAGGAAGGAGTCCACTAGATATGGCCCTTACCTGAGTGATCCACACACGGGACCAAGGACCACCGGGATAAGTATGGGAGACCACTTCATATGGCCCTAAGCTAAGTGCCTTTATTTGGATTTATGTATTTATTCCTGTGCATTTGCTTGTGTTGCTTCTTTGCCTCCCCACTGATAAATAAACATTGATATAAAGAGGGACAGTGGAGGGACAGTGTCTAGGATGTCCCATCGTGAAATGGGAGTGTCATCTGAATAGGGCTTTGATACCTCCATGGATAGGCATGGAAAGGCTTGTAAATAGGTTTAAGTAAATAGGAATTTTCTATAACCCAGCCTTCCCGTGAATGAATGGAGGTCATCACACTTAGCACGGTGCATTGTGTCATTTTTTTATTGCTATCTGTCCATTGCCTTTGATTTGCTTATAGCGTATTTGCACTTTGTATGGTTTATTTATTGGGATTTTTAATACCGTAACTATTTAATAAATTGAGACTTTTAAAGGGTATAGGATTTGTGCACCTGTGATGCATTATCGCGACAGATAATTATTTTGTCAAGTGAAATTGTTCTTTTTTACTTCTTGTTTGTTCTTTGAAAAGTGAAAATGTTCTCCTTGCTTTCCCACACAGCTAATATTTCTTGTGAGCTGCTATTTGCGGCATGCAGACCCATAGCAGACTTGGCTGTCCTGTAATAAACAACGCAGTAGAGATGACACGTAGGTAGTAAACGTTGACTAGAAGCTGATATTTGAAATTTCACTGACATAATTTCCTGATAAATTATAGTAGCAGGTTTATGGTTCTTACATTCTACTTTATCTATAGACTTAGATACACCCATTGATGTTATAATGTATGGTGTGCATCCCCACTTAGTGTGTTGTAGGGCAAATGTGTGACAGGTACCACCGCCTAGGTAGAAATTAAAATACCAGCCTGTTGGCTTCCTGTTATCTCCATTGACCCCGCATTCACCCGCTCATATGGCAAAATGCTGTATTTGAATTTATTATTGTCTTTAAATGTCATTGGAAGGAAGATGTATGAATAATGCTCATTGTGAATGCTAAGTGCTTCCACCAGCGCTGAGTGCCCTTCCAATCTGAGCCATACATGACATAATCTGACTGCGGCTTCATCAGTCCAAGAAAAACGGATTTACAGACAACAAGTGATGAGTAAATACTGGTTTTGTTATTTTAGAGGAATACTTCACTTCGCTCCTCGAAATATTCCTGAAGCTGCAGGTTTTGTGGATTCCTTGATGTTGAGATAATACAGAAGTGCTTATACACTTGTTCTGTATTCTGTCAGCACGCAGGAACAATATTACTTCAGTATCAGTGTAATTAAAATTATCGTCATCTGGTTTATAAATGATAGGTTCTTCTCTTTAATAAAGACAGCTCACCATTAAAGATATGAAGATTCAGTCCAGAGCAAGGACAGCATAACTGTACCGCCCTGAGAGGGGCCCGGCCGCTCTCCGATGCTCGGGCCGAGCCGCTCGAGGTCCGGGCTCGGGTTGTTGGTGGCACGAGCGCCTCCGGACCGGGGGCCACGTCGCACTGTTAAGGGGAGGCAGTGGGGTGGTGGTGGTGGTGTGGGACGAGGTCCGCAGCCGGGGGCCGCGTTGTCGTCGGACGGGTTGTGACGCCACCCACGGGTCGTGGTGACGGGATGCACCACCGCTGCGGGTGAAGTGGAGGGTATTCCCGGGATCGGTGTTGCGGCCGCAGCCTAGATGTTAGCCCCTCCGTGGGTAGGGGCGGTGTGTCCCGGGGCCCGGTTGGGGGACTGGTGACGGTGTTGTTGTCGGAATGCAGAGTGCCGTGGTGTGGTGCAGTGTCGTGCCCGGATGGCACTGGTGTACTCACGATTAATTCACACTCAGAGTCACTGGTAAACCAAAGTTCAGGTCTGGTCGGGTCCCGCAGCCGGCTGCTTGTGTCCCTTGTGAGGCTGATGGTGGCCCCTTTCCCCTGCACCTCTTGTTTGACTGTTGGCTCCACTACCTGGACAGTGATAGCCCGCTCACCGGCGTTTTAGCTGCCGGAGGAGCCCTCGGTTGCCCGAAGGCGCTGGCCCGTCGGACGTTTGGCCCTTGGCAGTGGCTCACACCCGGTATCGGTGGGCTTTTGCCTTCTTTCGGAACTTTGGGTGAGGATGAACCCGTGAGGTCCAGACTGCAATCAGTTAATTTGCCTATACTCAGTGGCTTCTAAGCTAGGACGGGGTCTGAGTACCCGGTTTCTGTTGCTCTGGTAAACGGTTGACTCCCCGGTTCAGGGCCGGCAGGCTCCAACCCTGGCCCGGTCCCTACGGTTCCGCCGGTTGCTGTACCAGTACTCCTGAAGGTGGCCACCACCGTCTGCCTGCCTGACGTTATGGGGATCTCAGGCTCCAACACGGGTCCCTGACAGCTCTGCTCCTCCACACCTCCTGTCACTGTCACTCCCTTACTAAACTCGTCACTCGACTGTTTGTATTTCCTGCCTCAGGGCAGTAGTCTCCTCGGTGGGTGTGCCTTTCCGCCTGACTCCGCCCACCTGGTGTGCCCTACTGGTCCTGAGGAAGGCATCGGGTCTCCCTTTTGGGTGACTGATGTGTCCTCACAAGGGATGGGTGTGTGTATGTAATGTGGTAGGTGTTGTTACCTGTGACCCCTGGGGTCCTGGGCGTCACATAACCACCCACTGATCAGAATCAGAAATAAATAAGTCCAGCACCACGAAAAAGTGATCTTCATTTATTTATGTGATACAAAATTATGACAGATAAAATCTTCATAACATCTACTGATTTCAGATGTTCATGGCACCCTTAATCTCGTAGATGATCCACTTAAGGGGGGTCCGACCAGACTTAAAAAAAAAAAAGTCCAATTTAGGACCGGACTTGAACCCGAACATACAGTTAGGTCCAGAAATATTTGGACAGTGACACAATTTTCGCGAGTTGGGCTCTGCATACCACCACATTGGATTTGAAATGAAACCTCTACAACAGAATTCAAGTGCAGATTGTAACGTTTAATTTGTAGGTTTGAACAAAAATATCTGATAGAAATTGTAGGAATTGTACACATTTCTTTACAAACACTCCACATTTTAGGAGGTCAAAAGTAATTGGACAAATAAACCAAACCCAAACAAAATATTTTTTTTTTCAATATTTTGTTGCAAATCCTTTGGAGGCAATCACTGCCTTAAGTCTGGAACCCATGGACATCACCAAATGCTGGGTTTCCTCCTTCTTAATGCTTTGCCAGGCCTTTACAGCCGCAGCCTTCAGGTCTTGCTTGTTTGTGGGTCTTTCCGTCTTAAGTCTGGATTTGAGCAAGTGAAATGCATGCTCAATTGGGTTAAGATCTGGTGATTGACTTGGCCATTGCAGAATGTTCCACTTTTTTGCACTCATGAACTCCTGGGTAGCTTTGGCTGTATGCTTGGGGTCATTGTCCATCTGTGCTATGAAGCGCCGTCCGATCAACTTTGCGGCATTTGGCTGAATCTGGGCTGAAAGTATATCCCGGTACACTTCAGAATTCATCCGGCTACTCTTGTCTGCTGTTATGTCATCAATAAACACAAGTGACCCAGTGCCATTGAAAGCCATGCATGCCCATGCCATCACGTTGCCTCCACCATGTTTTACAGAGGATGTGGTGTGCCTTGGATCATGTGCCGTTCCCTTTCTTCTCCAAACTTTTTTCTTCCCATCATTCTGGTACAGGTTGATCTTTGTCTCATCTGTCCATAGAATACTTTTCCAGAACTGAGCTGGCTTCATGAGGTGTTTTCCAGCAAATTTAACTCTGGCCTGTCTATTTTTGGAATTGATGAATGGTTTGCATCTAGATGTGAACTCTTTGTATTTACTTTCATAGAGTCTTCTCTTTACTGTTGACTTAGAGACAGATACACCTACTTCACTGAGAGTGTTCTGGACTTCAGTTGATGTTGTGAACGGGTTCTTCTTCACCAAAGAAAGTATGCTGCGATCATCCACCACTGTTGTCATCCGTGGACGCCCAGGCCTTTTTGAGTTCCCAAGCTCACCAGTCAATTCCTTTTTTCTCAGAATGTACCCGACTGTTGATTTTGCTACTCCAAGCATGTCTGCTATCTCTCTGATGGATTTTTTCTTTTTTTTCAGCCTCAGGATGTTCTGCTTCACCTCAATTGAGAGTTCCTTAGACCGCATGTTGTCTGGTCACAGCAACAGCTTCCAAATGTAAAACCACACACCTGTAATCAACCCCAGACCTTTTAACTACTTCATTGATTACAGGTTAACGAGGGAGACGCCTTCAGAGTTAATTGCAGCCCTTAGAGTCCCTTGTCCAATTACTTTTGGTCCCTTGAAAAAGAGGAGGCTATGCATTACAGAGCTATGATTCCTAAACCCTTTCTCCGATTTGGATGTGAAAACTCTCATATTGCAGCTGGGAGTGTGCACTTTCAGCCCATATTATATATATAATTGTATTTCTGAACATGTTTTTGTAAACAGCTAAAATAACAAAACTTGTGTCACTGTCCAAATACTTCTGGACCTAACTGTAGATGCCGAACCCCATATAAGTCTATGGGACCCAAAATTGTGCTGTAAAATTGTTAATTAGGGCTAAAGGGAATCTCCCACACAGCTGTTGTCGCCCGGGGACCAGGGGGTACTCAGATCCGGGCCACGAGGTCACTTCTGTGGGTATCACGGTGGCGTGACCCGGTCTGTGATCCCAGGCTCCACAGTAAAAGGGGGTTTGTTAAGCGTGCTTGTCCGTGACGCCACCCACGGTTGTGGTGATTTGTTGACACCACCGCTGCTCTTTATGGGGATCCGGGGAGCGGTGACATGGAGCAGCTTGGTTGTTATATCTCCCCTCCGTGGGTAGGGGGTTGGTTGTCCCGGGGCCCGGTGATGGGGTAAGCAGGGAGCAGGGCGCAGTGCTGCGGTGCGGTGCCCGAGGGCACAGGCGTACTCACAAGTATTCCACACAGAGTCACTGGTAAACTAGGAATTGCCGGTGTCCGCAGCCTTCGGTACGGGGTGTTAGTGTCGCACACACGGTGCAGCAGCTCTTGTTGTTCTTTCCCTGCAGCCAGGTGCCTTTCTCTCCACTCTCTTCCTCCTTCTCCTCAGCCGGGAACGGGGAATACACTCCGCTGCAGTGATCCGGGTCACCCAGGTACCGGGGGGGCCACTACCCTGCCCGGCTACCTCTGGCCCCTTCCTCACTCACAGCCTGTCCCGGCCCTCTCGGAGCACGCTTCACCATCAGCATGGGAGCTACAACTCCAGACTCCTCTTCTGTCTGTCTCTCCAAACACTCTGCTCCAGCCCCTCCCCTCTGCTCTGCTTTTCTCCTACCCTGGAGGATGTGGTTTGTCCTGCTGCACCGGTGTGAGATCAGATTACCAAGGAGGATTAACTCTTTCTGTGACAACCTGGCTTTGCCAGGGCGTCACACTGTCACTCTACTTCTGGGTCTGCTTATTAACCCTCATGTATACTCATTGCTTCATCAGCCTACCCACTGCAATAGTGTCTGTGATTGGTTGCAGTCAGACTACCGACATGCCTGCATCTGTGATTGGTTGTGGAATGTAAAAGTAAATGATTGGGGAACAATGGCTTAGGGTCCCACATATATTGATACCCAGTGCAGATAAAGCAGATGGCTACGGGTTGCAGCCCCACGCTGTGCGTGTTATCTTAGCAGTATTAAAATGTGAGGGACCCCATGCGGCTTTTTTATTTATCTAAATAAATCATTTTAAAAAACTATGTGCATACCCCACAAATTTTATACCTAGCAGACAGCTGGGGGCCCATAGTAATTCTCAGGCTAGGGATGCTCATAGTAATTGGGCCACCCTCAACCTAAAAGTAGAAGCCAGCAGCTTCCCGAGAATTGTTACATCGATTAGATAAAACAATTCAGGCACTTTACCCGGCTCATCCCGATTACCCTGGTGCAGTGGCAATCGAGGTAATATAAGGGGTTAATGACAGCTGTGATTTGATAAAAAATCACAGCTGTCATCAAGCCTGAATTTAGCAATGGGGAGAGGTCTGTGAGAACCCCAATTACTAAACCTATAAGTAAAAAGAAATAAACATAACACACAGAAAAATCCTTTTTTTTTTATCTGTCATCACTTGGTATCTGCATAAGAAATGAAGAGGACTTGTTTGTGGAGCTAGAATTACTGTTTTACTTCAGTTTCTTCTCCTTCCAGACTTTTTTTTCTAGTTAAATTGTCAATAAAAAAAAGTTTCTTAAGGTCCATTTACTCTGTGCGATCATTGTGAATGAGATTTCCTACGAATGGTCGTTTTTATATGAGGTGTAATCAAGCTGCCCAAGGAACAGGCAAAATACTTGCAGAAAAGATTGTTGTTCTCGGCAGCACGAGCATGAGATCATTCTCAGAATGAGACTCTATAGGTCACTCCCAGTCAGCTGTAGGTACGGAATTTCTCATGAGCAAAGTCCTTACTTGGGGCAAAGTCCTTCTATGGAGGCGCAGTTCTTCTGTTATGCCAACTTCCTTAAAACCAGCAGAAAAGGGGGCAATGAGTGCAAGAAAAATAAATGCAAAAACAAAAGTCTACGCAGTTTACAAAAGTCTATAACAGTCCCCACATTTAATACAGGCCTCTTCCAGTCTTTAGGGTTTCATGAACAGTCCGAAACAACACAGAATCCAGCACCTTTAGCTTAAATCCAACATACTCAATGGGTCCCAGCTTTACTTTTAAGAAGGGCTCACTGGAACTAGTCCCCCTTTTTAACATGGCCACTTGGCCCAATCTGAGCAACCTGAAGCCCCCTTTGCAGTGCCCTGTGGGGTTTCTGATACTCTTGATGTGACTGTTTTGGAGATCTCCTCAGCCTCCCCTTCTCCTCGTCAAAACCATCTTCTAGCTGTACTTCGGCTCTTCACTTCCATCTCAACTTGCCATTTCCAGTACGGATGCTTCTCTCTGCTCCTTACGGTTAGCAGGTGAGAGAGATAATGTTGCTTTTTCTAATGAGCCCTCTCAAGGGCCATCTTTCTGATGCGTCCACAGCGTCACTTGTCACGCTTGATGACTCTGACTTTGACCAAACCTTCTGTAGTCAGCAATCATTGCCCAATAGGCAGATCTTTAGTTTGCACTATGCCCTCCTTCGGTGCGCACCTCCCTATGGAGCCAGGTCTGTGTGTGTCAGAGCACACCCTCTTGGGCTGGGTCCCGGCTGCCAGGCGTAACTTCTTTTGGTCCAAAGCTCTGATGAGTGAGACACATTTTCGTTCCTCCAAGTGCCATCCACTCCCACGAAAGGTGGATCCCGCTCTTTTCTGTGCACAAGTCATCACCATCTTAGAACCCATGCTGCTGGCCACCAACTTATGTTCCCCATCTTCAGTCACAATACTGCTTGCACCACGGGTTTTCCAGTACCCTTGTTTTTTTCTTGATAGGAACTTGCATTCTGACAATTACGACAAAGGTAACATTTCTCCGGGCGGTAGTCATGGGCAAAGCACTCGCTTTTCATGTCCCGGCACACTACAGAAACATGGGGGTCCTGTGTGTGGGTATAGTGGTAATGTTCAAGTTCACACGTTCAAGTTCAGCCATGCTGCCCTTTGTGTAGTGCAAGACCCCTTTGTCTCCAGGTTGAAGAAATCACACTAGTTAGTAAAAAAAAGTTCTCTTTAATCAAGGATAAGCGTGGGTACAAAAGGTAGCAGGCGGTACACTTTAAGCTTTCTTATGCATAACACAGAGGTTGAAACCTTGTGGTTTCGGGCGATGGCACTTTACTTGTAGACGTTCCTGATTCCGAGGCACATGAACCATGCACACAGTTTACTTTGCCATGATCCCTTACCAGGGCTACTCCTACAGCCACTAACCTCTTTTTATGTTCTCAGGTGGGCAGAACTTTTTCCTTCATAAAGTCCCCCTTCACCGGCCAACACTGGACTCACTCCCAGAAAAGTATCTCTCTAGCAGGTATCACTTCCTTGCCTGTGTGAGAGTTCTTTGTCACAACTAAAGGATATGTGCTGCACTTGCTCCTTTTTCCAGACCCACCCACACCCACATGCACCCACTTGTCTTCTCTCCAAAGCTGTCTTCTTAACTAAGTTATGAAACAGGAACTGTGGTGAAATGAGTTTTGAAAAAGTCACCAATTTTCTAAGTAAATATATATCTAAACATGCTATTGATATAAATTTCTCTCCGTTTGTCGATAACAACCCATCCAATTCACACAGGTAAAGAAATCAAACCTTATATGTCCATGAATTTAGTGATGTGTAATAATGAGAAATGACACAGAATAAAAGTATTGATCACGCTTACTGGAATTAATTCTTTGTATAAAAGCCTTTGTATTCCTATACTGAAGCTTCCTATACTGAGAAACTAGTTGCATGCATTGCTCAGGTGTGTTTTTAGCCTTTTCTTCCACATAAACACTCTTCAAATCCTAAAGGTTCTGTGGGCTCTTTGTATGAATCCTGAGTTACTTCCATACATTTTCTATTGGATTCAGGTCAGGTGAATAACTGGTCCATTAGTTACATAGTTACACAGGTTGACAAAAGACCTACGTCTATCTAGTTCAACCTTCCTCCACCAATTATACATTTTGTCACTAAATCATTTATAACTGACAATGTTGTGTGTACTGAGGAAATCATCCAGCCCTTTTTTAAAAGTTTTTATAGTGTCTGCCATTACTACCTCTTGTGGTAGGGAATTCCACAATCTGACTGCTCTAACTGTAAAGAACCCTTTCCTATTTAGCTGCCGGAATCGCCTTTCTTCCACTTGAAGTGAGTGCCCCCTGACCTTTAGTATTGTCTTTGGAAGGAATAAGTCATGTGCCAGTCCTTTAGTACCGACCACAGATGTATTTAAACATATAAATGAGATCTCCTCTGAGATATCTTTTTTCTAAGCTAAACAAATCTAACTTTTTCAACCTCTCATCATATGGGAGGCCTCCATTCTTTGCAATAATCTAGCTTCCCTCATTTGACCTGACTAATTCCTGAATATCCTTTTTAAAATGTGGAACCCAAAACTGGATCCAATATTCCAGATGTGACCTTAAATTTTGGTCTCATCTGACCAGACTATATTCTCCCAGTATTTTACAAGCTTGTCTAAATGTTGTTGAGCAAACTTTTAACAAACTTGAACATCTTTTTTGTTTTGCAATGGAATCTTGCATGGTGAGCATGGATATAGGACATGGATCTTGAGTGCATTACTTATTGTTTTCTTTGAAACAATTGTGCCTAATGATACTAGGTCTTTGTGTAGCTCTTCACAGGTGGTTCTTGGCTCTTGGACAACTGTTCTGATAATGGGTAGTTTATGGTGAAATTATGTTCTATCCACTTCCAAATTATGGCCCCAACAATGCTCACTGGAAGCTTCAGTTGTTTAGAAATTCATATATAATCAATTGCATTAGTATGTTTTGCAACAAAAAGGTTGCAAAGGCTTGAGACAGCTCACTAGTTTTACCCATCATGAGATGTTTCTTGTGTGATAATGGGACACATTTTTATAGGCCATAAGTTGAGCAAGCTGATGTTATTTTTCAACAAGTGTCAGGGTTGCTTTCTAATAACTGATTGATTTCAACTGGTGTCATGACTTTCCATGGCTTTTTGCATCTCTCTTTCTTCATGTGTTCAATACTTTTTTGTCAGTGTAATTTCTCATTCTTAATTTATGGACATCTATAGTTTAATTTCTTTCCCGGTGTGGATTGGATGTGTTGTTGCCAACATCTGGTGAGAGATTCATGTCAATAGCACCTTTAGAAATATATTTACTTAGAAAATTGGTGACATATTCAATACTTATTTCACCCACACTATATTATACAGTAAAGAAAAAACAAAAAGCCAGCACCAAATGTGCACTTCAGCACTAAACATTCCAAACTGTACTTATTATAAAAAATTTAGAGATTTTTGGCAAAAAATTGCAATTTCTTGAGCTGCCTCGCCACGTCACGGCAAATCTCATTTGAGGCAGTCCTACACTAAAATATTTTTATAAAATGTGCCATACAGCCTCACATATGAATAGTAGAACTGCTCTTAGCAGCACTCACCTTGTCTATTTCAATCCCGTACCCATGACTGAGTCATGGCTGTGGGCGGGACAGGTCCAAGCAAATGCTGCATGAAGTAAATAGCCTGTGGACAAAGCCTGATGACTTAATGTGAACAGTCACCAATCGCCAAAATCTAGACAGATGGAATACATCCCAAATTGGGGTGCATAGCAAGGTGGAGGTCAACCACCGACCAATTCAATGAAGAAAAAAACAAAAAGCCAGCACCAAATGTGCACTTCAGCACTAAACATTCCAAACTGTACTTATTATAAAAAATTTAGAGATTTTTGGCAAAAAATTGCAATTTCTTGAGCTGCCTCGCCACGTCACGGCAAATCTCATTTGAGGCAGTCCTACACTCAAATATTTTTATAAAATGTGCCATACGGCCTCACATATGAATAGTAGAACTGCTCTTAGCAGCACTCACCTGGTCTATTTCAATCCCGTACCCATGACTGAGTCATGGCTGTGGGCGGGACAGGTCCAAGCAAATGCTGCATGAAGTAAATAGCCTGTGGACAAAGCCTGATGACTTAATGTGAACAGTCACCAATCACCAAAATCTAGACAGATGGAATACATCCCAAATTGGGGTGCATAGCAAGGTGGAGGTCAACCACCGACCAATTCAATGAAGAAAAAACAAAAAGCCAGCACCAAATGTGCCCTTCAGCACTAAACATTCCAAACTGTACTTATTATAAAAAATTTAGAGATTTTTGGCAAAAAATTGCAATTTCTTGAGCTGCCTCGCCACGTCATGGCAAATCTCATTTGAGGCAGTCCTACACTAAAATATTTTTATAAAATGTGCCATACGGCCTCACATATGAATAGTAGAACTGCTCTTAGCAGCACTCACCTGGTCTATTTCAATTTGGGATGTATTCCATCTGTCTAGATTTTGGCGGTTGGTGACTGTTCACATTGTCATCAGGCCTTGTCCACAGGCTATTTTACTTCATGCAGAATTTGCTTGGACCTGTCCCGCCCACAGCCATGACTCATTCATGGGTACGGGATTGAAATAGACCAGGTGAGTGCTGCTAAGAGCAGTTCTACTATTCATATGTGAGTCCGTATGGCACATTTTATAAAAATATTTTAGTGTAGGACTGCCTCAAATGAGATTTGCCGTGACGTGGCGAGGCAGCTCAAGAAATTGCAATTTTTTGCCAAAAATCTCTAAATTTTTTATAATAAGTACAGTTTGGAATGTTTAGTGCTGAAGTGCACATTTGGTGCTGGCTTTTTGTTTTTTCTTATATTATACAGTAGTTTGCACACATTTTAGCAGTTTAGACAGGTGTGGAAAAGGTGCTGCAAAGAAAGAGTTATTTTAAAAATAGAGTGCCTATCCCATCGTTGATATCATTAAGAACTATTTTCAGCAAAAAGAAGAACAATTAGTCCTGGGAGTAATGATACGGCATCACAGATCTCAGCATCATCCTGTCTGTTTGGGATTACAATAAGAGACAGAAGTATTTGAAGAAGTTTACATACACAGCAGATCTGTGGTTGATTCTCCAAGATGTTTCGAAGAACCTCTTGCTGAGTTCCTTCTAAAACTGTGTCCAAATACAAGCATACGTAGAATTGATAAAAAGGTAGCTCACACCAAATATTGATTTTATTTTAGATTTCTCATTTGTCTATTCACTTTACATTTTGTTAATTCATACAAATAAACTATAACACTTCTGTTTCTGGAAGCATTCTTGCTTTAGAACATTTTCTCCACATTTGCCTAATTTATTTGCCCAACACTAGAAATCTGCTTCTGATCTCCCATGGCTACTTTTTCTTATCCTGTTTATCCTTTAGTTTGACTATTTCTGTTATTTTTGGCTTTTTAGGTTAGACACATAGGAAACAGAAGTGTTGAAGAAAATTACATCTTTTGCACCTCTTGAGGAATAAAATGTATTAAACAAACATGTGCCCAGAGGCTCCACGGTCCAGAACCGGAGACAACACACCATGCTAATCATTCACGATCCTCCTCAGGTTATGAGTCTGATGATGAATGCTTGTGGTAAGTGCAACTGTGGCCATCTGGAGAGGAAGAGGAGAGGCCAACAATGAGCCGTCAACATGAGCTACAGGCAACAGAAGTCAAAGACGGCAAAGATTATTTCATTTTCATGCTTATAAGACACCACAGGCCAGCAGAAGGAAGCGCCACAGCACATGGGACCCAAGACGTAAACACCAGCTGAGAAATGACATAAAAAGCCATTACTATAATAATAGACTCTAATTGTGAAGGATTGGGGAGCAGCTGGTCCGTGTCTGGTCATTGGGGTCTTTGGGCTCCTACTGTATATGAGTTTTGCTGCTATCAGTCCCTGAACAATCTGTTGTTTTTTAGACTCTTGTGGCCTCTTTACTGCATTCTGGGGTCTCTAACGCAGTTATAAAATAAACTCCCCACACCACTGATCATGCTGATAACCTGAAATCTCATCCTTTGTTATATAATCGGTGCATCTGTCATCGTTTAACTCATTCTATAATTTTTCCTGCCAGGAGAACATGGACATAACAAAGCAGAAATAAGGTATAAAGACAAAACTGTAAGTTGTAGAAAAATATTATAAATAATCTTAAAGGGAACCTGTTGTCAAAACAACTCCATTATTCTAAGATTGCTATTGTAAGTTGCTGTCATGCTGGATCCAAAGGGGGGGTGACTGGCCCTCATACTAGATGTACCCTGAGCTTTCCCTCAACCCAGAGGTACACTTGAAGGTAGTAAGGTCTGGGCCCCTAGTGTGTCCCTGACTCCTGTCCAGGCTCTGATGTAACTCCCTCTACACCCACCACATTGGGGATGGTCTGGGAATGTAATGACAAATACTCCACCCAGAAATTTGAAAGACAGTGGGGGACAACAAACTTCATGCACATCAGCAACAAACACCAGAGGACTACAAAAAGGTGCACAGAAGGTAAATAGGTAAGGGGAAAGTAACCAGGTATAGGGGTAACTTCACACCAAACAACAGCAGCAGCAGAAGAAAACACCTCTTTCCTGCTCTTGACTAAGCTCCAGAATGAATTCTGAATAACCAATGCCCTTTGTTGGGAGCAGAAGGTATTTATCCAGGTTGGGAGTGGTCATCAGCGGAAACACCTGAGCAGCAGCAAAGCTTGCTGCTGGCAGGGAAAACTGACATTAATCCTGCACATGCTAAAAGGAAAAAACACATTTAATATGTAGAGTCTCAGATGGTAATAAGAGACTCTGGGCCTGAGTCTGTCAGAGAGAGACGACTGTGACAGTTGCTTCAGCTGGCATTTGTTGATGTTTACAGGTAAGTTGTTCCAAAAGGCTTCACTCGAGTAGCAAGTACAATGGATGTCAATGGGAAAATAGCGCAAGATCTTGAAAAATGCTTGAGTTTCCCATTGACCTCCATTATGCTCATCCAAGCATCTAGCCTGCTCGTTTCGAGTACCGAGCACCCAAGAGTATGGTAGTGCTCACTCATCACTACATAGCACATCTCCAGGAGTGGAAATTAAGTAACTGGCGGAATTAGGTAAGTACTGAACCAAAACTGCTGAATGGAGTATAACCAGCAAATGAGAACCTCATGAAATAATGTGAGTGTAACAGGCTGCAAGGTGCTGCAAATGCTGACATTCATGTTTGTGACTTCGTGTGTGTGGAGGGAGCTTTTGCAGCTGCAGGACCTGGGAAACTCCTCCCTGCCAAAGGTGGGGGACTGCTTGTGAGGGAGGACAGTAGCTGCCTAGAGGAGAGAAGAGCGGAAAGCAGAGCAGAAGGATTTCCTGCAAGTATGTGAAGAGCTGAGAGTTTTGTGGAGGACGGTGATTGAGGCTGTGGAGAGCGGACGCTGACTTGGCCAAGCAGCCGGGACCCTGACCATCCCCTGACCGCTCCCAAGTGAATCGTTGCCTGGGAAGAAGGAACTTGGAGCAGAGCATTTGTGACACCCTGAGCAGTGCATTGAATCCTGCAGAACTGAGAGTGGCCAGTGTTTGGAAATCTGCAGGGCCCTGCTGCAGGCAGAGACATGGACTCTTTTTGTGCGACTATTGGTTCCTCCTCGTGCATTTTGGCGCCGAAGACCATCCGGAGTGGCTGCAGCCAGGACATACCACAGGCCTGTGTCGGACTCCGTCAGTAACACTGTACCATTAACGACACCAGGGTATCCAAGCAGTTGAGGCATATGTAGGTTGCGCTTGCTTTAGTGCCATTTAGTATTGGTAAGTTGTAAGCCGGTGTGCTAATTCCAGAGACCCTCCCTTAGTTACACCCATTGAATTTATACCATGTTTGCTGAAGCGTTAGGTAATCTCTCTTTGTGCCACATAGTGTCCTTAGGTAAATTTGTTTCCTGCAGTACGTGATATACATTAGAAGGATCTCTGGAGTTAACACCCCGACCACGACATATAGCCTGTCTATCTATAAGTATAGCAGTGACTGGGGAGTAATTGTAAACGTATTTTCTTTTGAGCCCCTCCCCTATTGCTTCCAGTAAATACTGTTTTTTGACATTCCTGTCTGGGCCTAAGTCTGTGACTCGCTGGATCTCATTCGGACCTCCGGTCATTACATATTTGGCATAGTCAACAACAGGATCCAGCATTTGTCATGGACGGAGCTGAGTCAGGGAATGTTTCAGCTGCACCAGCGGCACTTCCGCTGGTTGCAGGTCCCCTGGCAGCTGTGATGAACGCAGGATGGTACGTGCCTGTAGGAGATTTTCTGCGGCACATACCCAAGTACGATGTGCGTAGCATGACGTTGCAGGATTGGGCTAAGAGGGTGCAGAACATCCTGTGGATGTGTAATTTGTCCCCCAAATTGCAGGTAGAGCTAGCAATAAATACATTGGAAGGAAATGCTAGGCGTATGGTGATGGTATGCTCAGTGGCAGGCAGGAACACGTTGGAAAAGCTTCTAGCACTGTTGGAGGGGCCTAGGGGGCCGCGCTCGAATGACACAGCTCCTCTCTCTTTTCTTTAACCGACTGCAGGGGGAGTGTGAGTCCATATTACAATATTCTATCACCTTCAAGAGATACTGAAATAGGTACAATGGCTAGACCCAGGGGCCATGGGGACATTTCGGGAAATAGACCGTCTGCTCCGAGATCAGTTTATAACGGGGTTGTCAGATAGGCTCCTTAGAGATAAACTGCTGGAAATGGCTCAGGCTGCACCTGAACTGTCCTTCTGGCAGATACACCTGGCTGCGGTAGAAAGGGAAAAGGAGTCCACCCCAGTAACCGAGAGAAGGGTGTGCAGTGTGCAGTTGGAAGGTGCCCGGGAGCTGGGACCAGGCGCAGGTATGGAAGTTGTGCAGGCTCTGTACACTGAACTGAGGGAATTGAAGCTGAAGGTGGCTGAGATCAGAGCGAGGGTAGTGCCCACCCCAACGGAGACAACATTCGTTCAGCGCCCTGGCGTGACTAACCTACGGTCTGCCAAGCCTCGCCCAATGGGGGGAATTACTTGTTGTAAGTGTGCACGTAGGGGGCATAAAGCTTCGATACTGTCGAATCACAGCAGGTCCCTAACCTCATGGTCGATACAGGATCGGAGTGCACAATTATGCTTCTGGAGGTGTACGAGAGGTACTTCAGTCAAAGTGTGGTCACAGAGGATGGCCGAGTGATACATCTTACTGCTGCCAACAATGGCCAGCTGATGGTGAAGGGGATTGTGTGGATGCAGCTGAGACTGTTTGAACAAGAATTAGGCCAGAAGAGGGTTGTGCTGGTGGATCACCCCCCCATGAGGGGGATGGAGGTGATGCTCGGGATGAACGTGCTGAGAGACTTGAATCATCATATGTAGCCAGTGAGGGACCCAAATACTGGACTAGCGTGACCAAACACCAACCAATGCAGAGGAAGTTATATCGTCTGGTGCTGAGCTGTGACCTCCTGAAAAATGCTGTCCAGGGGAAGAGTGGGCTTGGTCAGGGTGCCGGTGCGGATCCCGGTGTCACTGGCGCCAAGACAGGAGCAACTCCTGATGTTACTGGTGGGAGTGGGGCAGAGGCTGAATGGTCTGGTGGTACTACTTGAACCAGCCTCAGAAAGATCCTCATTTGCCAAGGCGCGTATGGCTCAAGCTTTGGTGGTCGTGAAGCATGAATGAGTGCCAGTCCGGTGTATCAATGTACTAGATGAAGTCGTCATGATTCCAGCTGGAACTGTACTGGCAGAGGTAGTTGTGCTGGCAGAGAAGATACCAGAGAGGACAGGATTCGAGTTGCGCCCGGATCAACAGTCTTCCTGGACTTACGCAGTCGAATTGACCCATTGATTGAGGCTGCGGAGAGCGGACGCTGACTGGGCCCAGCAGCCGGGACCCTGACCGCTCCCAAGTGAATCGTTGCCTGGGAAGAAGGAACTTGGAGCAGAGCATTTGTGACACCCTGAGCAGTGCATTGAATCCTGCAGAACTGAGAGTGGACGGTGTTCGGAAATCTGCAGGGCCCTGCTGCAGGCAGAGACACGGACTCTTTTTGTGCGACTAGTGGTTCCTACTTGTGGATTTTGGCGCCGAAGACAATCCAGAGTGGCTGCAGCAAGGACGTACCACGGGCCTGTGTCGGACTCCGTCAGTAACATGGTACCATTAACGATACCCGGGTATCCAAGCAGTTGAGGCATATGTAGGTTGCGCTTGCTTTAGTGTCATTTAGTATTGGTAAGTTGTAAGCTGGTGTGCTGATTCCAGAGACCCTCACTTAGTTACACCCTTTGAATTTACACCATGTTTGCTGAAGCGTTAGGTAGTCTCTGTTTGTTCCACATAGGTAAATGTCCTTAGGTAAATTTGTTCCTGCAGTTCGTGATACACATTGGAAGGATCTCTGGAGTTAACACCCCGACCACGGCGTATAGCAGTGACTGTGGAAAAATTGTAAACGTATTTTCTTTTGAGCCCCTCCCCTATCCCTTCCAGTAAATACTGTTTTTTGACACTTCTGCCTGGGCCTCAGTCTGTGACTCGCTGGATCTCATTCGGACCTCCGGTCATTACAAGAGTACAGATTCCCTTCTATTACTCCGACACATGAACCATTTACAGTACTCACTCTCTCTTTAGCAGGATTGCCACAATAAGGGGTCATTTGCATGTTGCGACATTGCTACTGCGATATCGTCGGGGTCAAATCGAAAGTGATGCACCACCGGTGCCAGTAACGACGTCGCAACGTGTAAAGCCTAGATGCACCGATAAACGATCGCAAAAGCGTCGAAAATCGGTGATCTGTGTAGTGTCTTTTTTTCCATAATTTCGCTGCAGCGACAGGTATGATGTTGTTCCTCGTTCCTGCGGCAGCACACATCACTGTGTATGAAGCCGCAGGAGCGAGGAACATCTCCTTACCTGCGTCCAGCAGCTATGCGGAAGGAAGGAGGTGGGTGGGATGTTTACATCCCGCTCATCTCCGGCCCTCCGCTTCTATTGGCCGCCTGCCGTATGACTCCACACGACCCACCCCCTTAGGATAATGATCGCTACGGCAGCTATCACAAGATATCGCATGTGCGACGGGGGCGGGTACTATCGCGCTCGGCATCGCTATCATCGGCTCGCGATGTCGTAGCGTGCAAAGTACCCCTTAGTCATCTCTATGCAGCACTATCTGACAATTGAATGACACTACTGTACAATGAAAAAAATGTTTATACCATCTCCTCTGTCTTACATCTTATCAATGGATATTATGTCTTTGAAAATCATATGAACTTTACAGGTTAGATGGACTACAAAAGGGAATTGTAGACTTTGTCACTAGATTACCAGAATATTCAAGATGTTTTATAGTAGGTTTGTAAAGGGCTATTATCACTTTTCTCTTGTCATCTTGATTTTATACTACTTAATCAGTGTTTTTCTCTTTTCTTTATGCATGATCAAATTACAGAAGCCTTTACAGCAGCTACCTGGTATTCAGTACTGCTGCTTAATTTACTGTTAGGCTGCTTTCGTTTTTAGCCGTGCAGCACAATCCGGTAAAAAACGGAAAGAACGGTTCCAGCGTTTATTGCCGCCGGATCCGTTATTTCCCCCATAGACTTGTATAAGTGCCGGATTGTGCCGCATGGCCTTGCGTTGCATCCAGCTTTTGCCGGATCCGGCGTAAATAGCTGATCCGGCGGCCGGATGCAACGCTGCTTGCAGCGTTTTTTGTCTTCGGCAAAAAAACGTATGGCGCCGGATCCGGGGCAGTGCATTGTGAGTTTCAATGAAAGCCTATTGGCGCCGGATCCGTCATCATCCGGCATATGACGGAATCCAACGACAGTTCCGTTTTTTTAAACTGCGCATGCTCAGTAGCACAACGGATCCGTCAAAAAACAGAAGGAACGCATGAAAAAAACTGATGCAACGGATCCATTTTTACGCCGGATCCGTTGCATCAGTTTTTTTGCCTGATTGTGCCTCACGGCAAAAACCGGATGTGTGGAAGCAGCCTTAGTCAATATAACACATGCTTTTCTTGCTCACATGTATTCTAGAACATTTACCGGTATATACAGCTAGACTAGTACTATATCCTAGGTGGATTCCTTAAAATTTTGCAGAATTTCAATTACGTATGCTGGTTATATGCACAGGCAGCAGCTTGCCAAGGTCTTTCCGTAATGCCATCATGAGGAAAGTGCTAGTGCATTCAGCTCTGAAGGTGTCCTCCCGAATTCTGCGATTACTGAAGCCTGATTAAACAAGGAAAGGTTGAGCAGAGCAACATTGCTCAGAGAGATATAAACCAGGCAGGTTAACTGTGCGCCATCCACGTCTCACAATTCAATCCTCCCTTGAGAGTGAACATGTGATGCTTGGCAGGTGGTATGTTTGAACTGGCAGCAGAGGAACGTGCAGCATGTGGTCTCCTTGGGCTAACCGTGGATCATATTTCCAATTGCTTTCATCGAGATAGATATGTCAAATAAATGATGTTTGTATTCACTGATGATACATGCTGCTGCCATATCTTCATCATTGTGCGAAGTTTACAAAATTATCATCTCTTCCTAAGAGCTGTAATTAAAGGGAACCTGTTGTATCACCAAAAGCTATTAACTTGTAGATATATGGTCAATCTGCAGGTTAATATCGTTAAAATGTTTTCCTGTTGCCGTACTGAAAACCCGGCTACTGGGAGGAAATGAGTTTTATTCTTCCCTGGAGCTGCCAGCTTTCAGTCACAGAGGTGTCCCTGAAGCGGCTGCGGCATTGTAAGTGGCATCTGTAAGAATGCTCCTGCGCTGTGATTTACAGCTTGTAGTAAAGCACATATATTCAGAGCGAGTTGTCAAAGTGCTGGGTTGTGCTTATAGCTAACAGAGCAGTAATTAAACAGAGCAGTAATTAAAGGGACCCTGTTGTATCGCCAAGTGCTATTAACCTCTAGATATAGTGTCAATCCGCAGGTATATAGCGTAACAATGTTTTCCTGTTGCCTTACTGAAAACCAGCTACTGGGAGGAAATGAGCTTTATTCTTCTCTGGAGCTGCCAGCTTTCAGTCATAGAGGTGTGCCCGAAGTGGCTATGGCATTGTAAGCGGCATCTGTAAGCACTCTTCTGCACCTTGATTGACAGCTCGTAGAAAAAAGCATATATGCAGTTTTCAAAGTGCCAGGTTGTGCTTACAGCTAACAATGCTGAAACTGCTTCGGCCATACCTCTATGACTGAAAGCTGGCGGCTCCTTGGAGAAATAAAGTTCATATTAACCTGCAGATTAAAGTCTATCTGCAGGTTAATATGTTTTATTTGTGACATAATAAATCTCATTTAATCCATTTGAGATACCAATTAATAGAAATGATTGTCTGACCTTCTGTCATGGAGCAACATGGACCATTGTCTGACGTATTCAAAATGAATTCCACTTCCTTTTGGGTTGTTACTGTTTTCTAGAGATCCTTCCCTAGAACATCATTTTTCAGAAGAGGTCAATAGTGTTATATATCGAATAAAACCACTGACAGATAAAGTGAATATCATTGATTATTTCATTACAACAGCTGTTGTCAGGGGTGGGATATATTAGCCAGCAGGTGAACTCAGTTCTTTAAGTTGATGTGTTAGAAGCAGCAGAAAAAAAGGCAAATCTAAGGATCGAAGTGACAAGTCAAATACAATACAGTATCTGGTCCATAATACAATACATCAAAATAGAAAGTGATTAATCACTTGTTGCTTTAAAATTGGATTTGGATCTGTCATGGTTTTCAGTGTTTTGATGGCAAAACAAGCAATGCAGGATACTGTGTTGTTGCCATCAAAAGTGACAGAAACAAAGGATCCCATCACTTTTCTCCTACGCAGTGCCTTGCGTTTATAGCATCAAGTATTACATGTTCTCAGACTGCTACACCAAGGGTTAAGCATTTTACAGTATGGATGGAAGGAATCATCATGGAACAAGAATCAGTGTTTTTTTCCTATTGGAGACAGTGGGGGCAAAGAAAAGCCATGTGCAAATAAGTTTGATTTGCATTTTGGCTGCCTTGGAGCTCTATAGGTAAATGATTAATTCTAGTATCGAGCGCAGTGTAAATTTGCAATTTGCTCCTCTCTGTTGTCTTGTGAACTGTGGGGTGCAAAGTGCAAGAGTAAAGAGCCACTAGGCAGGTTGTTGAGAACGGGTTGGAAAGAAGGGTAGGGTTAAAGATAAAAATTCCAGCAACCAATATCTTAACTGCATATTATTCACTTTCTCTGTACACAAGGGCACATCTGTGAACTTGTTCTTACGACCAAATGGGATATCACATGTCCAAATGGCTAGTCCATGCAGAGGTAGACATGGCTCGAGTCATTGCAGTTTGGGGGTGTCACGGATGTGTCATGGCCAGCTGACAATCCATTGGCAGCAAGTGTTAGAAAATCCCAGAGATTGTCAGCACGTGTTGTTATCGGACAGTTCCCTGTTTCTGCCGCAGCAGACTCTAGAACCGTGGGAATCTGTCAGTTTTTCCTCTGTTACCAGCCTCTGACTTCCTTTATAAACCTCACCCAGCGGGGATTTGGGTGCGGTTTATAGTTTGTTCCTTGCTGAGCTCTGGTAAGGTTGTTTACTGTTGCTCCAGACATCTGAGGTTGCTACAGCTCAGATACGTAGATAAGTGTTGTCTTTTGCTATCTACTTGGGCTCTGATGATTGCTGTTGTGTTTCCCCTGTATTGTTCTCTTGTATCTTTCTTTAGTGATAAGGCCCCTTTACACACTGAGACTTTCTAGCGATCCCACCAGCGATCCCGACCTGGCCGGGATCGCTGGAAAGTCTCTGGTGAGCTGTCAAACAGGCAAACCTGGCCAACGACGCAGCAGCGATACAGACCTGCAGAACAACCTAGCTGATCGTTGGGGATGTGTCAAAGCACCTATTTGAAAGGGAAGTCGCGATCAGCGACCTCACAGTGGGTGCCAGGTCGTTGATGCGTTTCACACACTGCAATGTTGCTGGGGAGGTTGCTATTATGTCACAAAACCGGTGACGTTACAGCGATATCGCTAGCGATGTTGCAGTGTGTAAAGGGGCCTATAGTGGTTTTGACGAAGAGCTCATACCTTCCATCCTTACTTAAGGCCCCGTCACATGCAGCAACGTATCTAACGATATATCGCCGGGGTCACGGATTCCGTGACGCACATCCGGCATCATTAGCAATTACGTTGCATGTGACACGCACGATCGACCGTTAACGATGGAAAATACTCACCAAATCGTCCATCGTTGACACGTCGTTCCTTTTTAAAAAATTGTTGATTGTTGAGCACGCAGGTTGTTCGTCGTTCCTGCGGCAGCACACATCGCTACATATCACACCTCGGGAACGACGAACTGCAGCTTACCTGCGGCCGCCGGCAATGTAGAAGGAAGGAGGTGGGCGGGATGTTACGTCTCGCTCATCTCCGCCCCTCCACTTCTATTGGGCGGCCGCTTAGTAACACCGCTGTGACGCCGCACGAACTGCCCCCTTAGAAAGGAGGCAGTTCGCCGGCAACAGCGACATCGCTAGGCAGGTAAGTCCCGTGTGACGGCTCTGAACGATATTGTGCGCCACGGGCAGCGATTTGCCCGTGACACACAAACAACGGGGCGGGTGCTTTCATCAACGATATCGCTAGTGATATCGCTGCATGTAACACCCCCTTTAGAGTCTAGATCAGGGTTTGCCTAGAGTTAAGGTATTCCTGCTTGGCGACAGGTACAGAACCTGTATAGGGGTGGTGAGGGCAATGAGGGTGAGCTGCCGGGGTCACCACTTCCCTCTTTCTGTAGCGTTAGGGCATTCCTTTCCCCTTCCATTTGTGTTGTCCTATACGGCTGGTATAGCTTCTATCCCCGGCCGTGACAGGGGGCTTCTACCATTCAAGGGTTATTCATGTTGCCCCGATTTTCAGCTGGCATTCATATCAATGAAAACTGGGTGACTCCCTCTTTTTCCTTATGAATATTCTCAGTATTATTAGGCTAGGTGCAGACAACTGTATGTTTTCTCATCTGAGAACATTTTCCATTATGCAAATCAGACTCAGAGTGTGATCCAATTTTTCCAGATGTGGGTAAGATACAAAAAATAGTCTCTATTTTCTTCATGTTGTCTGTCCACAGAGCCTTTGACGACCGAGTGCGATCCGATTAATGGAGGCAACTCGGGCATGCAGAATTTTTTCCTTTTGGCTACTTGGTTGGAGGAAAATATGTGCATGGCCTCATAGAATAACATTAATTTGAGGAGTGTGTTTCGATGTTTTATTGGGCACACTGGAACCAAAAATACAGCCATCTTCCTAATTTTTCATCTTTTCACTTTGGCAAATTCTCACAGCAGTGTTTCCTCGAAATTGAGTAATATTGAATGTAACAACATACTAATAAGGTCAATGAGACCAATTATGAACATGGTATTATTTATCTCTATTATTTCCAGAGTGTTCACCTGAGAAGAAATAATAACCCCCGCAACCATTTCTGGCATCACTCGCTATAGCAAACCTCGTCTTCTGTGCCTCTTCAGATTGTCTTTCTGGTATTGGATCCTCCATTTCTCATCTATAGAAAGTAAACCATGGGCACTGTGCCATATCCATAATACAATGTATCAAAATAAAAATTGATGAATCACATTGATTTAAAATGGGGTTTCTCATGGTTATAAGACCAGCACAAGATGCACTGTTCTCGCTATCAGAACTGTCATATAGTGCATGTGTTATCAAAGAGTAAAGATGTTGAATGGTTTAGAATTCTTTTTTTTGTTAAAGCATGGATGGAGTTCAAATAAAACGATGCAGCAGAGTGATCTACCATTGTGAAGTTTTGTGGCGGCTCTTAAAGTGATGCCGTTTGGAAATCAGAGGATCATTGCAGCGGACAGGTAACTAAGATAGCGCATCATTTGGTTTTTCTCTTATAACAAGCCTTTCTAGTCACCTGACCCCTTGCAGCGATCTTCTGACTTCTGAGGATGCAGGCCTTGCTTCCAGATCCGGCACAAACATATGGAATGCAAAACAAACCTAGGGTGTTAGCTCACCTCCTGAGTTCAGCTCCTGGTTCTAGATCCACAGCTCATAAGGCTGCTTTACACACAACGATATCACTAGCGATGTTACACGCCCAGATCGTTGCTACGATTTGCCGAGATCGCTCATAGATCGTTTTGTAGCGGTCACATGTACCCATCTCACAAACAACGCTATATCGTTCAGCGATATATTGTTTGACCAAGGCGGTCGTGTGGACACCATCACACAGCATTCCTCCCAACGATTCTGGCAACGACAGAGGCGTATAATTATCAACCATGGCTGCCAAATCAGAACGCAGTTGGGACAACCAATCAGAGCGGAGGAGGCGTGGAGCATTGTTCGTAACGACACGCCCGCGTCGCTGATGATGGACGCACTAACGGTGTTGTTCATCATTGGCAGGGTGTCAAACGTAGCAATATGTCTGCTGCGTTCGAAACGACGAACAATATTTTGAAAATGAACGACGTGTCAACGATCAACGATTTTCGCTACTTTTACGATCGTTGGGAGTCGCTCGTAGGTGTCACACGCAACGACGTCACTAACGACGACAGAAGTGTATCACGATAATCGTGACCCCGACGACATATCGTCAGATAAATCGTAGCGTTAACGGGGACTATACGCTTGAGCATGGAAAAGACTTCATAGGGCAAATGAATGCCAGCAGATCTGGGCCAAACTGACGTATATAGTAAAAGTTCCCACTTATTTACTTCATTAACAACAAGTGGTCAGACTTAAGGTGGCTTTACACACTGCAACATCGCAAACGACATCGCTGTAACGTCACCGGTTTTGTGACGTAATAGCGACCTCCCCAGCGACATTGCAGTGTGTGAAACATATCAGCGACCTGGACCCTGCTGTGAAGTTGCTGATCGCTACAAATCGTTCAGGACCATTCTTTGGTCCTTTGTTTCCCGCTGTGCAGCATGATCGCTAGAAAGTCTCAATGTGTAAAGGGGACTTAAATGTGCAGGCAGCAGGAGCCGGCTTCTGCGGACACTGGTAACCACGGTAAACATCGGGTAACCAAGAAGCCCTGTCCTTGGTTACCCGATATTTACATTCGTTACCAGCCTCCGCCGCTCTCACTGTTAGTGCCGGCTCCTGCTCCTTGCACGTGTAGCAGAGTGCACATCGGGTAATTAACCCGATGTGTGCTGTAACTAGGAGAGCAGGTAGCCAGCGCTAAGCGGTGTGCGCGGCTCCCTGCTCTCTGCACGTGTAGCTACAGCACACATCAGGTAATTAACCCGATGTGTACTGTAGCTAGGAGAGCAGGGAGCCAGCGCTAAGCAGTGTGCGCGGCTCCTGCTCTGTGCACATGTAGCTGCGTGCGCTGGTAACCAAGGTAAATATCGGGTTGGTTACCTGATATTTAGCTTAGTTACCAAGCGCAGCATCGCTTCAGTGCGTCGCTGCTGGCTAGGGGCTGGTCACTGGTTGCTGGTGACAGCTCACCAGCAACCCGTGTAGCGATGCTCCAGCGATCCCTGCCAGGTCAGGTTGCTGGTGGGATCGCTGGAGCGTCTGACTGTGTGACCTCTCACCAGCAACCTCCTAGCAACTTACCAGCGATCCCTATCAGGTTGGGATCGCTGGTGGGATCGCTGAAAGTCTCAGGCTATGTGCGAACGTTGCGTACTAGCCCTGCAGGAATTTCTGCAGCGATCTGAAGAGCACACGTGCGCTTCAAATCCCTGCAGAAAATGTCCGTAGAGAAAAAAAAAAAAAGCCGATTCCATGCGCTCTGCCTGCAGCTCCTGCCATAGACAGAGCAGGAGCTGCCGGCAAAGCGCACGGAAGAAGTGACATGTCACTTCTTAGAACGCAGTGCTTCGGGCAGCAGCCGAAGCGCTGCGCTCTAAGACGCTACGTGCGCACGGCCCCTGCACAATCTCCATAGACTGTGCAGGGGACGCAGGACGCATGCAGTTACGCTGCGCTACAAAGCGCAGCGTAACTGCATGTATTTACGCAACGTGCGTACATAGCCTTAGGGCGGCTTTGCACGTTGCGACATTGCATGTGCGATGTCGGTGGGGTCAAATCGAAAGTGACGCACATCCGGCGTCGCAGTCGATATTGCAACGTGTAAAACCTTTTTGATACGATGAACGAGCGCAAAAGCGTCATTATCGTATCATCGCTGCAGCCTCCGACATTTCCATAATGCCGGTGCAGCGACAGGTGCGATGTTGTTCCTCGCTCCTGCGGCAGTACACATCGCTGTGTGTGAAGCCGCAGGAGCGAGGAACTTCACCTTACCTGCCGCCGGCTGCAATGAGAAGGACGGAGGTGGGCGGGATGTTTACATCCTGCTCATCTCCGCCCCTCCACTTCAATTGGCCGCCTGCCGTGTGACGTCGCTGTGACGCCGCACAACCCGCCCCCTTAGGAAGGAGGCGGGTCGCCGGCCAGAGGGACGTCGCATGGCAGGTATGTGCGTGTGAAACTGCCGTAGCGATAATAATCGCTACGGCAGCTTTTACTAGATATTGCACGTGCGACGGGGGCGGGACTATCGCTGCAGCATCGGTAACACATTGTTACCGATGTCGCAGCGTGCAAAGCCCGCCTTAGTGTGTAATGAGGCCTTTAAGGACCTTGAAATTCAAGGGGCAGATTAGAAACCAACACATTTCAGCCTAGGCCTTAATGATGTATACATTTTTGCAAAAAGGTAAAAAGCTGTCTCACCTCGTCACAGTGTACCCATCTGAGACAGTCCCTAACCTACTGAAGTTAAAAACATTATCAATACCTGACTTGTGTCATGTCAAAACTATTGATAATGTTTTTAACTTCAGTAGGTTAGGGACTGTCTCAGATGGGTACACCGTGACGAGGTGAGACAGCTTTTTACCTTTTTGCAAAAATGTATACACTAAGTACCCTGTTATCAAGCACTTGCAATTTATTTATTTATATTCAGGGTATTTTTCCTACAATTTTTCTCTTTGTTTTTTTTCTAGTCTTAAGGCTGCAATTCACATGCTTAATGTTGCATGTTTACTGAACATTGTTTCAGCTCAGGTTTTTGGTGTTTTAGGCCTTAATGATGGTTGTGCGTGTATAACCATGATTAAGGTTTAGGCCGAAACGCGTTAGAATCTGTTCAGCCCCGCCTCATTCCCTTAAGTTTCTATGTCCTAAAAGGGAATCTGTCACCAAGTTTTTGCCACTTAATCTGAGAGCAGCATAACATAGGGGCAGAGATCCTGTGCCACTTACTGGGCTGCTTAGTGTAGTTTTGATAAATTAGATTATCATTACAGGACTACTTGGCATGCTTCATTCATGAGCTCTCTGTAACTGCTGGATCTGCAGCAGAGAAAACATTGATTTTATCAAAATGAGAGCAAACAGCTCAGTAAGTGATACATCGCTGGAATCAGGGTCTATGTCTCTACATTATGCTGCTCTCAGATGGGGGAGCAAAAACCTGGTGATAGATTCCCTTTAAGTCTGACCACTTGCCCACTTGCCGTTTTTAATGAAGTAAATTAATGTGACGTTTTATAATATACGTCTATTTGGCCCATAAACCTATGGAATAGCCTTCTCTGGATCTGATAATGGCAGGTGAGTATACAATTTAAGGCCTAAAACACACATCCGTGAAAAATCACGTGCGTGTAAAACGGGCCGTTTTTCAGGTCCGTGATCTGTGTTTGTGTCCGTTTTTATGGTATGTGTGGCCTGCATATGTATCCCGTATGCTAGCCGTATGTGCATGTGAAATGTCCGTGTGTGCATGTGAAACTTAACTGACATGTGTTTGTGTTGTCCGTGTGGAATGTCCGTGTGTGATGCAAAATGTCGTTTACTAGCGCGATGAGAATGAACTCGGGTGAACTTCACCCAACTTCATTATCATGCCGCGGCTCTGTCTGTGTGCCGTGTACTGATTAGCGGTCACCTGTGAAGGATTCACCGGTGACCACTAATCCCCCGAGTGACTGAAGTGTCCCCCCCTCTCTCATACTCACCGATCCCCGATCACCGGTGCTGCACAGCGTTCACACTGCTCCGGCGTCTTTTTCTAATTTGAAAAAGCCGGCAGCTCATTAAACAATCTCGTATTCCCTGCTTTCCCCGCCCACCAGCGCCTATGATTGGTTGCAGTGAGACACGCCCCCACGCTGAGTGACAGGTGTCTCACTGCATCCAATCACAGCAGTCGGTGGGCGTGTCACTATGGAGTATAGAAATAAATAAATAAATAAATAATTAAAAAAAAACAGCGTGCGGTCCCCCCCATTTTAATGCCAGCCAGATAAAGCCATATGGCTGAAGGCTGGTATTCTCAGGATGGGGAGCTCCACGTTATGGGGAGCCCCCCAGCCTAACAATATCAGTCAGCAGCCGCACAGAATGGCCGCATACATTAGTTGCGACTGTTCTGGGACAGTACCCGGCTCTTCCCGATTTGCCCTGGTGCGTTGGCAAATCAGGGTAATAAGGAGTTAATGGCAGCCCATAGCTGCCACTAAATCCTAGATTAATCTTGTCATGCGTCTCCCCGAGATACCTTCCATGATTGATCTGTAAATTAAAGTAAATAAACACACACACTTGAAAATTCCTTTATTAGAAATAAAAAACACAAACACATTCCCTGGTTCACCAATTTAATCAGCCCCAAAAAGCCCTCCATGTCCGGCATAATCCAGGATGGTCCAGCGTCGCTTCCAGCTCTGCTGCATGGAGGTGACCGGAGCAGCAGAAGACACCGCCGCTCCGGTCAGCTCCACGCAGCAAATGAAGAGAGCCGCGTGATCAGCTGAGCTGTCACTGAGGTTACTCGCGGCCACCGCTGGATGCAGCGGTGGCCGCGGGTAACCTCAGTGACAGCTCAGCTGATCGCGCTACTCCCCTCAGTTGCTGTGTGGAGCTGACCGGAGCGGCGGTGAGTAGCGCAATCAGCTGAGCTGTCACTGAGGTTACCTGCGGCCACTGTGGCCGCGAGTAACCTCAGTGACAGCTCAGCTGATCACGCGACTCTCTTCATTTGCTGCGTGGAGCTGACAGGAGCGGCGGTGAACCAGGGAATGTGTTTGTGTTTTTTATTTCTAATAAAGGATTTTTCAGGTGTGTGTGTTTATTCACTTTAATTTACAGATCAATCATGGAAGGTATCTCGGAGAGACGCATGGCATGATTAATCTAGGATTTAAGCAAGAAGGAGAAAAAAGTACACATAATAGGGGCGCACATCAGAATCATACAATGTTTAGATATATAATAAATTTTATTGGGTCAAAAAGGAAGGACAAGGACATCATAAAAACCTTTAAAATACACATATAACATATGACCTCACTGATACTCCAATTGAAATAAATAACATTCCATATAGATAGACAAATAATGGTTCAATCCATAGACAACAGGGTATGGCATGCAAAAGATCCTTTTTAATCAAAAGATGAGGACAAATTACCTAATGAAACAATTAATACTAAGGCAGTATGCAACGTAGAGAGAACCCTCAAATTGGTAGTCAAAAGGTTATAACCTGACCTGGGACTGCGTCCGTATCAATAGTATATAAATCCGGCCCCTCCAAATGCCTCCCTAGCACTGTATCTAAAGCAATGTGGATTATACAAGACAGTGTGAGAAATAGTAATCAATCAAAAAAGAGGCCAAATACTGGGTAAGCTGAATGCAATTGGATAAGGAGAGGACGCATGACATCAGATGAAAATGTGGAACAACAAGTCCCAGCCAAGAAATATCACTGTGCCCATGCAATCAGGAACCGCTGATCACACTTATTGCTAGTGATCTATAACCAAAGGCGCCAGGGATGTCTAGGCTGGCATAATTATAAGTACAAGGGGAGTACACAGACTCTCCACCCGTATGAAATGCATGTGCCGTGGCACCAACAAAAGGAATATTTTTGTCAGGCACAAAGGAGGATCACAAAGGCATACCCATTTATCATACAAGCAGTATGGAGGTCAAACAGGTGCGGTTACCAGCCGGGCCCGGCGCAGTCAAAGAAGGGCATGCATGGATCGTGCAAAGGAGTAAAAGCAAGGTCAGAAAAGCCCAACGCGTTGCGCTGACTAGCAGCTTCGTCAGGGGAGGTATGAGACAAGAGGACCCACAACACATATATATATACAGGTGACGATTAGGTGATTACTTGCCGGTTGTCGTTTAATTAGTTACAGCTGCCTGAGGCCACTGGGCGCCATAATGGTTTGCTTATAGAGAAGCGAGCGATCACACAGTGGGAGGTGGCGCCTATGCAGACGGGACCGGAAGTCTAAGAGTGCATGTGACGACACAGTAGCCACGTGCACACAACCAGGAAATGGAACATGTAAACAGATCGTAAAGCGCATGCGCGAGCCGTGCATAGTAGGAGGCGTCCCTCCCAGCAGCACAGGCAGATCCAACGCAGCACATAGAGTCAGAGGGCATAGATATGCACAAGCGCAAGTGCTGGAGAAGATGAGAAACCGCGTTCGAATCCAAATAGTATGCACTTGCATAAATAAATATTCCTAAGGGTAAACAGGGGTAGATCTATAGGCACCAACTATATCTGCGATTGTGGAGGACAAGTCAGATGAAATAGAAATATGTATTTTTAGAAAAAAACACACCGTGCCAATACTCAATAATAAATATGAACAGTCCATATTGCAAGCATGGTTAAGGTATGACAACAATGATCATTGAAAGGGCATATAATAAGTGTCAGCACGATCCCGATAATACATATAAGATCAAATCTCAGGTGATCATGGTACATTAGCATTCATCCAAGGGTTAGTCCCAAGACATCATAAAGGAAGGGGGTAACCTGATAAATGTTTTCAGTCCCCACATAAAGCACCATAGGACCAAATGAAATTTGACCACAATTGGACTCATGCCATATTTCTGGAATGATCAAGGACAAAGGCGGTTCTTGAAGATCCAAGAAAGTAGCTGTGGATGGTGAGATGGTATAAGTGAGGAAAATATTAATGTCATTATCATTTAAAGATCTCAAAAAATCGTGACATAACTCCTCAGGGCCAGACCAGATGAATATCACATCATCGATAAATCTTCTCCAATGAGTGACAAACCGTTCATAAAATTCCGAGCAGTAGACTACAGTTGCCTCCCACCATCCTAATGGACTCAATGAGGAACTACTGTATACTGGTTTCCTGGGCTAGGTTGGTACTCGATCCTGGAGGTCTGGCTTATTATGTTTTCAATTGTTGTTCCTCTGCAGCTCACCATCTGGTGGTATTGAACCAAGATTTGGCGTTATGAACTATCTACAATAAGAAGATAGCAGCAAGGGATGATCCAACAGAATAAGAGACCAAACTATGTTCAGTGAAAAAGTGGAAGGAAAAGATCAAGAGTGAATCCAGTGATGAAACTTGTGATGAACTTTGGGGGTTGGCATATGCCGAGACTTATTTTTTGTGATTCTGGGCATTATGCCGGTATGCACGATCTATGCCCTCGATTCCGTCCTAGATGTATTAGAAAGGGCAGTGCTGGTGGATTGTGGTGTCCGCCTTTGTCCTTGATCATTCCAGAAATATGGCATGAGTCCAATTGTGGTCAAATTTCATTTGGTCCTATGGTGCTTTATGTGGGGACTGAAAACATTTATCAGGTTACCCCCTTCCTTTATGATGTCTTGGGACTAACCCTTGGATGAATGCTAATGTACCATGATCACCTGAGATTTGATCTTATATGTATTATCGGGATCGTGCTGACACTTATTATATGCCCTTTCAATGATCATTGTTGTCATACCTTAACCATGCTTGCAATATGGACTGTTCATATTTATTATTGAGTATTGGCACGGTGTGTTTTTTCTAAAAATACATATTTCTATTTCATCTGACTTGTCCTCCACAATCGCAGATATAGTTGGTGCCTATAGATCTACCCCTGTTTACCCTTAGGAATATTTATTTATGCAAGTGCATACTATTTGGATTCGAACGCGGTTTCTCATCTTCTCCAGCACTTGCGCTCGTGGATATCTATGCCCTCTGACTCTATGTGCTGCGTTGGTTCTGCCTGTGCTGCTGGGAGGGACGCCTCCTACTATGCACGGCTCGCGCATGCGCTTTACGATCTGTTTACATGTTCCATTTCCTGGTTGTGTGCACGTGGCTACTGTGTCGTCACATTCACTCTTAGACTTCCGGTCCCGTCTGCATAGGCGCCACCTCCCACTGTGTGATCGCTCGCTTCTCTATAAGCAAACCATTATGGCGCCCAGTGGCCTCAGGCAGCTGTAACTAATTAAACGACAACCGGCAAGTAATCACCTAATCGTCACCTGTATATATATATATGTGTTGTGGGTCCTCTTGTCTCATACCTCCCCTGACGAAGCTGCTAGTCAGCGCAACGCGTTGGGCTTTTCTGACCTCGCTTTTACTCCTTTGCACGATCCATGCATGCCCTTCTTTGACTGCGCCGGGCCCGGCTGGTAACCGCACCTGTTTGACCTCCATACTGCTTGTATGATAAATGGGTATGCCTTTGTGATCCTCCTTTGTGCCTGACAAAAATATTCCTTTTGTTGGTGCCACGGCACATGCATTTCATACGGGTGGAGAGTCTGTGTACTCCCCTTGTACTTATAATTATGCCAGCCTAGACATCCCTGGCGCCTTTGGTTATAGATCACTAGCAATAAGTGTGATCAGCGGTTCCTGATTGCATGGGCACAGTGATATTTCCTGGCTGGGACTTGTTGTTCCACATTTTCATCTGATGTCATGCGTCCTCTCCTTATCCAATTGCATTCAGCTTACCCAGTATTTGGCCTCTTTTTTGATTGATTACTATCTCTCACACTGTCTTGTATAATCCACATTGCTTTAGATACAGTGCTAGGGAGGCATTTGGAGGGGCCGGATTTATATACTATTGATACGGACGCAGTCCCAGGTCAGGTTATAACCTTTTGACTACCAATTTGAGGGTTCTCTCTACGTTGCATACTGCCTTAGTATTAATTGTTTCATTAGGTAATTTGTCCTCATCTTTTGATTAAAAAGGGTCTTTTGCATGCCATATCCTGTTGTCTATGGATTGAACCATTATTTGTCTATCTATATGGAATGTTATTTATTTCAATTGGAGTATCAGTGAGGTCATATGTTATATGTGTATTTTAAAGGTTTTTATGATGTCCTTGTCCTTCCTTTTTGACCCAATAAAATTTATTATATATCTAAACATTGTATGATTCTGATGTGCGCCCCTATTATGTGTACTTTTTTCTCCTTCTTGCTTGCATTATTGCTTTACACATAGGCTGCACTCAATTGTTTTTTGATTCTGTAGCTGTGCATCCCTATTTCTCCCATTTACCAGTGTTGTTTGTCTGGCTTGCCAGGTTCTTGGGATAGCACGCCATACCACATATCCGCATATAGTAATTGAGCCCAACTGTGGGTCATTATTGATAATTTATATTGTCTTTATGCGTGATTGTTACTTTAATTCTTGCCTTGTTGTCGTATTGGTATTAGCATGGCTTGGGAAGCCAGAGAAGCGTTGTGGCGCGCACAAGGGGTTGATAACCCATTTTCTATGGGCACTAATTCTACAGTAGACACAGATTTCTCCAAGTGCTCACAAGAGCTTTTGGCCTTACACAAAAGAAGGATCGGTCTATATTGGAATATTAGAAGTTTAGAAGAATACCTGGGAGCGAACATCTGCCCTCGGGGGTTAAGGGTTCAAATTTTTCCCGCATGGGAACCCACGTTACCTTTCAAAAATACATGGGAACAGGGTCTTTTGAAGTGTTCAAATATAATTATCAATCTATTACTTGAACATGACCGGGAATTATTCTCCAATATTAAAACGGAGATTAAAATTAAGGAAAGTGATTTGAATAAATTTGATAAGGTGTCACAGGTACAGCCATTTTTGACGCAGATGAAGGATTCTTTGGATAAATACGAGGATGATGTCATACAGAGGAAAAAACATAAACTGAACAGAGATCGTAGCGATTTTGAGAAAGGAGTTGCCTTTAAATGGAAGCATCATGGCAACTCAAGACGAGGGGCACAATCCAACCCCAGGAATCTCGTACCCCATGACAATCTTACTAATGATCCTACAACTAGCGAGGATTTTTTATCAAATACAAGCAGCGACGTAGACACCGGGTCAGAAGGGGTAGGAAGCACAAGAAATCTCAGAAAGAGAAACAACAAACCCCGAGCCCAGAACTCATATCGACCGAACAGGAATTACAGGCGTCTATGACTATCATCCCTTCCAACACCATTCCAGTTGTCCCTGCTACTACCAATACAGGTAATGGTCCTTCGGATGATTCGTTGCAGATCATTAATCTGTCGGATCATGTTTTGTCCACTTGTGAAATCTTGGTTTTACAGAGGGGATTAACCTTCGTTCCCATGAATATGCTTGATAAATTCACCTTTATTAAGGACCTTTATTTATTTTGCAGAAATCTGGTGTTCAAAACCATGTACAAAAAGCCTGATATTATCGACCATCTTCCTGAAACAGATCGTCAGACCTTCTATGATCTTCTTGACCTTCTTCGTGAGAGTGAGAACCCCACGGGCAGGAAACCCTTCCCATTAAAGCGTAAGTCTACAGCCACACCACCGCTCTCTTTGGCCCCTGCCATTAAAACATTCTTTGAGGTAGTCAAATATGACATCTCTAGATTACCTATTGACTCAGGTACCGGCCAGAATCTAAGCCCCTCTGAGAGAAAAGCCGTACAACAGCTCCGTAACAATACCAACTTTATTATTAAAGAAGCGGATAAAGGGGGCAACGTGGTTCTATGGCCAGTAAGTATGTACCTGAGGGAAGCCAAAAGGCAGCTTGACAACACTAGGTTCTATTTGAAGATTCCTTCTGACCCGACTTTAGTCTTTTCCACAAAACTGAAGACTCTATTAGACAGGGCGTGCACTCTTGGTGTCATAACCAGTAGAGAAAAACAATTCATGTGGGTGGAACAATCTGTCACCCCCACATTCTACATGCTGCCCAAAGTGCATAAAAATGTGGATACGCCCCCGGGTCGACCGATTGTGTCAAGTATAGGAAGCTTGTGTGAGATGGTGGGGACTTATTTGGATTTTTTCATGCAAACAATGGTACTAAGGTTGCCTTCACACTTGCAGGACTCGACAGAATTCATTAAATGTAGTACATCTGTCACGATTCCATCTGGATCCTTCCTAGTAACATGTGATGTAGAAGCTTTGTACTCCAACATCGCGCACCAGGATGGCATCAAGGCATTTACGTATTTTTTGGATGCACAAGGTAATTCTGATAGGATGCATGACTCTTTTTTGTTGGATCTTTGTTCCTTTGCCCTCAACCACAACTACTTTCTATTTGATCGCCAATACTACAGACAAACATCTGGCGTGGCCATGGGGGCGCGTTTCGCACCTTCTTATGAGAATTTATTTTTAGGATGGTGGGAGGCAACTGTAGTCTACTGCTCGGAATTTTATGAACGGTTTGTCACTCATTGGAGAAGATTTATCGATGATGTGATATTCATCTGGTCTGGCCCTGAGGAGTTATGTCACGATTTTTTGAGATCTTTAAATGATAATGGCATTAATATTTTCCTCACTTATACCATCTCACCATCCACAGCTACTTTCTTGGATCTTCAAGTCAGAATTAAGGATGGACGCCTTGAAACTGGGTTATACCGCAAACCAACGGCTACGAACAGTTTGCTCAGCTTCGACAGCTTCCATCCCTTTCATACTAGAAGAGGAGTGCCGATCGGTCAGTTTCTAAGGGTACGTAGAAACTGTACTCTGTCTGAGGATTTTTGTGCACAAGCTAACGATCTAACTCATCGTTTTAGAAAAAGAGGTTATCCTCGCAGTATTATTTCTAATGCTTACAGGAGGGCGAATAATGAGACCCAACAATCTCTCATCAAGAAGCAATCTGTGAGGGGAGACCAGCCACTCCGCCTGGTAACGGATTATAACAACCAATGGAAACAAGTACAACAGATCCTATCAAGGAACTGGGCAATTCTTACTTCGGATCCCCAAGTGTCATCATTGGTGAGTGACACGCCGCTTCTCATGGCACGACGTGCACCACGGCTCAGGGATATGCTCACTAGTAGCCACTTCCGCAGGCCCACAGTGAGGCTGCAGAGGGGCATTATTTTGAAGGGCTCTTTCCCTTGTGGAACCTGCAGTGTGTGTCCTCATATGCATCCCACCAGGGAGTGTTTTGTGAATCCCTTTGACGACAAAAAATACACCTTGCATACTTACATTAATTGCAAGACGATTAATGTCGTTTATGCTATTGTTTGTGATTGTCCAAAGGTGTATGTGGGCCAGACGTCGCAGGAGCTCCGAAAGCGAATTCAAAAACACATCTCTACCATCAATCTAGCAGCAACTGACCTTAAGAAAGGTAAGACCCTCACCTCGATAGCATCTCATTTTCTGAGGTTCCATTCGGGCTCCAGCAGAAATTTGTTGGTAGTAGGTCTGGAAAAGATTCATGAAACCGGTAGAGGTGGTTCCCCTCATAAGGCGCTCCTTCGAGCAGAGTCAAGATGGATTTTCCATCTTGACTCGCTTGCCCCGCATGGGCTCAATGAGGAACTACTGTATACTGGTTTCCTGGGCTAGGTTGGTACTCGATCCTGGAGGTCTGGCTTATTATGTTTTCAATTGTTGTTCCTCTGCAGCTCACCATCTGGTGGTATTGAACCAAGATTTAGCGTTATGAACTATCTACAATAAGAAGATAGCAGCAAGGGATGATCCAACAGAATAAGAGACCAAACTATGTTCAGTGAAAAAGTGGAAGGAAAAGATCAAGAGTGAATCCAGTGATGAAACTTGTGATGAACTTTGGGGGTTGGCATATGCCGAGACTTATTTTTTGTGATTCTGGGCATTATGCCGGTATGCACGATCTATGCCCTCGATTCCGTCCTAGATGTATTAGAAAGGGCAGTGCTGGTGGATTGTGGTGTCCGCCTTTGTCCTTGATCATTCCAGAAATATGGCATGAGTCCAATTGTGGTCAAATTTTATTTGGTCCTATGGTGCTTTATGTGGGGACTGAAAACATTTATCAGGTTACCCCCTTCCTTTATGATGTCTTGGGACTAACCCTTGGATGAATGCTAATGTACCATGATCACCTGAGATTTGATCTTATATGTATTATCGGGATCGTGCTGACACTTATTATATGCCCTTTCAATGATCATTGTTGTCATACCTTAACCATGCTTGCAATATGGACTGTTCATATTTATTATTGAGTATTGGCATGGTGTGTTTTTTCTAAAAATACATATTTCTATTTCATCTGACCTGTCCTCCACAATCGCAGATATAGTTGGTGCCTATAGATCTACCCCTGTTTACCCTTAGGAATATTTATTTATGCAAGTGCATACTATTTGGATTCGAACGCGGTTTCTCATCTTCTCCAGCACTTGCGCTCGTGCATATCTATGCCCTCTGACTCTATGTGATGCGTTGGATCTGCCTGTGCTGCTGGGAGAACTCCTACTATGCACGGCTCGCGCATGCGCTTTACGATCTGTTTACATGTTCCATTTCCTGGTTGTGTGCACGTGGCTACTGTGTCGTCACATGCACTCTTAGACTTCCGGTCCCGTCTGCATAGGCGCCACCTCCCACTGTGTGATCGCTCGCTTCTCTATAAGCAAACCATTATGGCGCCCAGTGGCCTCAGGCAGCTGTAACTAATTAAACGACAACCGGCAAGTAATCACCTAATCGTCACCTGTATATATATATATGTGTTGTGGGTCCTCTTGTCTCATACCTCCCCTGACGAAGCTGCTAGTCAGCGCAACGCGTTGGGCTTTTCTGACCTCGCTTTTACTCCTTTGCACGATCCATGCATGCCCTTCTTTGACTGCGCCGGGCCCGGCTGGTAACCGCACCTGTTTGACCTCCATACTGCTTGTATGATAAATGGGTATGCCTTTGTGATCCTCCTTTGTGCCTGACAAAAATATTCCTTTTGTTGGTGCCACGGCACATGCATTTCATACGGGTGGAGAGTCTGTGTACTCCCCTTGTACTTATAATTATGCCAGCCTAGACATCCCTGGCGCCTTTGGTTATAGATCACTAGCAATAAGTGTGATCAGCGGTTCCTGATTGCATGGGCACAGTGATATTTCCTGGCTGGGACTTGTTGTTCCACATTTTCATCTGATGTCATGCGTCCTCTCCTTATCCAATTGCATTCAGCTTACCCAGTATTTGGCCTCTTTTTTGATTGATTACTATATCTCACACTGTCTTGTATAATCCACATTGCTTTAGATACAGTGCTAGGGAGGCATTTGGAGGGGCCGGATTTATATACTATTGATACGGACGCAGTCCCAGGTCAGGTTATAACCTTTTGACTACCAATTTGAGGGTTCTCTCTACGTTGCATACTGCCTTAGTATTAATTGTTTCATTAGGTAATTTGTCCTCATCTTTTGATTAAAAAGGGTCTTTTGCATGCCATACCCTGTTGTCTATGGATTGAACCATTATTTGTCTATCTATATGGAATGTTATTTATTTCAATTGGAGTATCAGTGAGGTCATATGTTATATGTGTATTTTAAAGGTTTTTATGATGTCCTTGTCCTTCCTTTTTGACCCAATAAAATTTATTATATATCTAAACATTGTATGATTCTGATGTGCGCCCCTATTATGTGTACTTTTTTCTCCTTCTTGCTTGCATTATTGCTTTACACATAGGCTGCACTCAATTGTTTTTTGATTCTGTAGCTGTGCATCCCTATTTCTCCCATTTACTAATCTAGGATTTAGTGGCAGCTATGGGCTGCCATTAACTCCTTATTACCCCGATTTGCCAACGCAGCAGGGCAAATCGGGAAGAGCCGGGTACTGTCCCAGAACGGTCGCATCTAATGTATGCGGCCATTCTGGGCGGCTGCTGACTGATATTGTTAGGTTGGGGGGCTCCCCATAACGTGGAGCTCCCCATCCTGAGAATAGCAGCCTTCAGCCGTATGGCTTTATCTGGCTGGCATTAAAATTGTGGGGGACCGCACGCTGTTTTTTTTAATTATTTATTTATTTCTATACTCCATAGTGACACGCCCACCGACTGCTGTGATTGGGTGCAGTGAGACACCTGTCACTCAGCGTGGGGGTGTGTCTCACTGCAACCAATCATAGGCGCCGGTGGGCGGCAAAAGTGGGGAATACGAGATTGTTTAATGAGCGGCCGGCTTTTTCAAATTAGAAAAAGCCGCCGGAGCAGTGTGAACGCCGTGCAGCGCCGGTGATCGGGGATCGGTGAGTATGAGAGAGGGGGGGACACTTCAGTCACTCGGGGGATTAGCGGTCACCGGTGACCACTAATCAGTACACGGCACACAGACAGAGCCGCGGCATGACAATGAAGTCGGGTGAAGTTCACCCGAGTTCATTCTCGTCCCGCTACTCTGTCTTCCGACATGTAGTACTGACATTTTGCATCACACACGGACATTTCTCACAGACATTTCTCACGGACAACATAACCACACATCCGTGCAAAGAACGTTTTATTTGGACTCCCATAGGCTAACATAATGTCCGTGTGTGCGTGCTCCGTCCCAAAAACGAACAAGCTTCCGTGCCAAACGGAGCAAAAAACATGGGACGCACACGGAAGATCAAATAACACGAACGTGTGCCTTTAAACATAAAAAAACATATGTGCACGTTTGGCCGTATCTCTGGTATGTACGGAAACGGACCAAAAACGCACGTTTTAAACGGATGTGTGTTGCAGGCCTCAAGCATATCAATGTCCTAAAAAAATGTTGTTTTTTTTACATATCAGACAAGCTCTTACCACTCCAAGATGATTCTTTGCCTTAAAATACATGGTCAGTGATAGATTTTAATATAATTTTTTATTTTATATTATCCAAAAGGCAGCTACTCTGGGAAAACCTTTTATATAGTACTGCATGCAAAACCTGCAATTTACGCCACATTTGCTTTAATCCTGATAGAACTTGTGAGGATGAAACATGGTCTTGACCTACACGATCCATGTCACAGCTCTGTCTCGTATGACATATGGCCACAGGATAAGGAAATATTGCCTATGCGTTCTCGGAGTATGTGCTGTGTGCACAGTATACCGGCCCCTGTGAGCGCTGCGGAGATGAACACCTGCCCATTGTACAGATCTTCTACATCAGTAATGACAGCTTGATATACTCTCTAGAAGTGAGACGTCCTGCATTGTTCTTGTGCGTGGTTTCTTTCACTCTTGACTGAAGTGGATTCTTCCTGCGTCGCGGACACAGGAAAGTACTTGTAAAATGAAGTATAAACCACCCCGGATAAATATAGCCATCGTGCCAGCAGAATTGTGTTAGACGTTCCTTGCGCTTGACATATTTCCAAAGCCTCCACTCTGTGTGTCTTGATGATTGAGGTTCGAAGCTGGATGTCCCTTCAGCCTCATGCCTTCTGTATATGGGAGATTGGTTTCAGATAAAACTCTGCTTTACTGGTCCGAGGTGGCGGATTCCAATTAGCTGAATCACTTGCTGTATAACAATACCGAGAATCCAGAGCCACACACGGAGATCCTCAGACTAAATACAATTATGAGCTTCTGGGTAATTTACATGACAGCCGTGCAGCCGTGCACAATGTCAACTTCTCTGTTATGCCACTCAAGTCTGGAATAGAGATGAGCGAACTGGTCCCGGTTCGGCTCGAGGCCGGTTCGCCGAACGGGGGTCCCGGTCGAGTTCGGTTCGTCGAACGTTCGACAAACCGAACTCGAACGTATAGGCTAGAATGGGAGGCAATCACAAACACATAAAAATGCATGATAAATGTACACAAACAGTTAATAAACATTGCCATAACACTTACCGGTCCTCGCGATCCCTTCTGCACTCTGTCTCCTGCCGCTATTCCATCCGATGATCGCTGAATCCTCCCGGTGACCTGCACTGCCAGCAGAGATGCAGGACCTATCGTGACGTCAAAATAGCCATGTGACCAGTCACGTGGCTATTATCTCATTGGCTACAGACTGGTCACATGACTATGACACGTCATGTAGGACCTGCGAGTGCATCTCTCCGGTACACGGTGCACATATGTGTATCGCCGTGTACCGGCGACATGGTCTAGCACACGGTCGACTCCCCGTTCCGATAGGGACCGGCTGACACAGCCGGTCATTAACGGAGATCACCGTTGCCATAGCAACGCAGTTAGCGGTGACGTCACCGCTAACCGCGGCTCCGAGAGCACCGTTGCTATGGTAATGCGTCTGTCAGCGTTACCGCTAGCAGCCAGCACTGATCACTCACGGAGTGAAGGCTGCACGCTGCTTCCCGATTGTAGTGATGATTGTAGTGAGGATGGAGGTTCCCCAGCCCCAAGTGATGAGCTGGTGAATCTCATCCTTCCTCACTACAATCGTCACTACTACTACACTAGAAAGAAAGAAGACAGAAGAGCAGGATCGTGGAGGGCTGACAGGGGGTAATAAAGATGGAGTCTCTAATGTGTCTGTGTATTTATTTCTATTAAAGTATTTTTTCTCTGTGTGGTGTCTTTTTTTTAACCCTTTATTGGAGATTCTTAATGGCCGGGTCAAACGTGCCTGACATTAAGAATCTCTGGCTTAATACTGGCTGGTAAAACAAAGCCAGTATTAACTCATGATTACCCAACAAGCCACCCGGCTCCAGGGCTGTTGGAAGAGTTGGATACAGCGCCAGATGATGGCGCTTCTATGAGAGCGCCATTTTCTGGGACGGCTGCGGACTGAAATCCGCAGCAGAGGCGCCCACAAACCTCGGGCTAACCTGTGCTGCGGATTCCAATCCCCAGCTGCCTAGTTGTACCCGGCTGGACACAAAAATGGGGCGAAGCCCACGTCATTTGTTTTTTAATTATTTCATGAAATAAGTGAAATAATTAAAAAAAATGGGCTTCCCTATATTTTTGGTTCCCAGCCGGGTACAAATAGGCAACTGGGGGTTGGAGGCAGCCCGTGGCTGCCAGCTGTACCTGGCTAGCATACAAAAATATGGCGAAGCCCACGTCATTTTTTTGGTGGGCAAAAAACTTCTGCATACAGTCCTGGATGGAGTATGCTGAGCCTTGTAGTTCTGCAGCTGCTGTCTGCTCTTCTCCATACAGACAGACAGCAGCTGCAGAACTACAAGGCTCAGCATACTCCATCCAGGACTGTATGCAGAAGTTTTTTGCCCCCTGAAAAAATTATGTGGGCTTCGCCATATTTTTGTATGCTAGCCAGGTACAGCAGGCAGGTACGGCTGCCCCCAACCCCCAGTTGCCTATTTGTACCCGGCTGGGAACCAAAAATAAAGGGAAGCCCTTTTTTTATTATTTCATGAATTTCATGAAATAATTAGAAAACAAATGACGTAGGCTTTGCCCCATTTTTGTGTCCAGCCAGGTACAACTAGGCAGCTGGGGATTGGAATCTGCACCACAGGTTGGCCTGAGCTTTCTGGGCCCCACTGCTGCGAATTGCAGTCTGCAGCCGCCTCAGAAAATGGCATTTTCATAGAAGCGCCATATTCTGGCGCTGTATCCAACTCTTCCAGCACCTGCCTGCTATACCTGGCTAGCATACAAAAATATGGCGAAGCTCACGTCCTTTTTTTGTAGTTTTTTGGCAAAAAAAATAAAAAATGCTTCCCTGGATTTTCCATTGCCAGTGAAGGTAACACCAAGCAGTGGGGGTTAGCAGCCAGTAGCTGCTTGGATTACCCTTAGCTAGCAATACAAAAAATGCAGCGGGAGCCCATATATATTTTTTTTAATTATTTATTTAAATAACTAAAAATAAAATGGGCTTCCCTGTATTTTGATTGCTGGACATCACAGTGCTGTAAAAATAAATCTTTAAAAAAAATGACGTAGCGCTCCGCGGTATTTTTGATTCTCAGCGCAGATAAAGCAGACAGCTACGGGTTGCCACCCCCATCTGCCTGCCGTTACCTTGGTTGGCAATCAAAATACAGGGAAGCCCATTAATTTTTTCTATTTAAAAAATAGTTAAAAAAAAAATGACGTTGGGTCCCCCCATTTTTGATAGCTAGCTATGGTAAAGCAGACGGCTGTAGCCTGAAAACCACAGCTGGCAGCTTTACCGTGGTTGGGGATCCAATGTGGAGGTCCCCTCAGGCTCTTTTTTATAATTATTTTATAAATATTAATAATTACACAATAAAAGTAGGGTCCCCCCCAAATTGGATCACCAGCCAAGGTAAAGCGGACAGCTGTGGTCTGGTATTCTCAGGGTGGGAAGGTCCATAGTTATTGGGCCTTCACAGCCTAAAAATAGCAGGCCGCAGGCACCCCAGACGTGGCGCATCCACTAGATGCGCCAATCCTGGCGCTTCACCCCAGCTCATCCCGTGCCCTGGTGCAGTGGCAAACGGGGTAATAAATCGGGTTGATACTAGCTGTAAAGTCACCTGAGATCAAGCCCAGCAGTTTGTGATGTCATGGCGTCTATTAGATACCCAACATCATAAACTCAGTACTAACAAAAACAAAAAATCGACAAAAGAAATTTATTTGAAAAAACAGTCCCCAAAACATTTCCTCTTTCACCAATTTATTGTAAGAAAAAAAATAAAGGGGTCCCACGACGACTCTGGACCGTCTAGAATATGGGGGGGAGACACTCAGGGAACGTATCCCCCATTTTCTAGGAGTGCGGACCCTTCATGTGAGGAGTGTGGGTGCAATGAATCTGCACTCACTCTCCCCGGGTCCACAGCAGCAGAGTCCATGTCGTAATGGTTGCTACCAAAGCTGCAATGCCCTGCTCATGAGGTAAGGGCATGCCTAATCAGGAGAACTACTGTAGAGGAAGCTCTGCTCACTGGCATATAGGTGCTCAGAGGTAATAATAGATAAAATTAGTGAGTAACCTCGGCACTCTATATCTCCCAGACTAAGTCAGTAAGTCACAATGGATAGTAATGCAAAATCACTCTTTATTGGTCCGTATTAAGAAAATTTTTTTTTCATAAGCATATATGTTTTTGTCCAAAACAAGTTACAAATGACGTTTTGGCCTGAGCCTTCGTCAGATTGGACTTATCTGCATGTAATCATGAAAAATGACAATAATGAGTATCACATAAGAGTGAGAGAACAATAACATAAACTCGAACAATGTAGAGGTACAATTGGGATGCAGCAAAAAAATTGCAACACAGCAAGAAATGAAACACATGATACAAATGTCATAATACAGTACAAGGACAATATAGTAATGACAAATATGGGGTCAGAGTAGGCTTAGACAGCTCTGGTACGAAAGAGATGTCAATCATAAAGTAACATGTGCAGTAGGTGTAGAGCTACACTATGCATGGCAGAGCTAATGGGTAGACCGACCATAGAAAAAGAACGGAGAAAAAGTGGAGAAAAAGTGGAGAAAAAAATGGAGAAAAAGTGGAGAAAAAGTGGAGAAAAAAGTGGAGAAAAAGTGGAGAAAAAGTGGAGAACAAGTGGAGGAAAAAATGGAGAAAAAGTGGAGAAAAAGTGGAAAAAAAGTGGAGAAAAAAAGTGGAGAAAAAAAGTGGAGAAAAAGTGGAGAAAAAGTGGAGAAAAAAATTCTCCACTTTTTCTCCATTTATTCTCCACTTTTTCTCCACTTTTTCTCCACTTTTTCTCCACCTTTTCTCCACCTTTTCTCCACCTTTTCTCCACCGGAGAACCCTTTGGTGCCTTTCATGTGGCACTAAGGGGTGCTTAGCTTTGTATTTAGCCAAAAAAATGAAAAAAAAATGACGTAGGGTTCCCCCTAGTTTTGTAGCCAGCTAGGGTAAAGCAGACGGCTGCAGCCTGCAGACCACAGCTGGCAACCTCACCTTGGCTGGTAATCCAAAACTGAGGGCACCCCACGCTGTTATTTTAAATTAAATAAATAATTAAAAAAAAAACACGTAGGGGTCCCCCAAAATTGGATTACCAGCCAAGGTAAAGCAGACAGCTGGGGCCTGATATTCTCAGACTAGGGAGGTCCATGGTTATTGGACTCTCCCCAGCCTAAAAATAGCAGGCCGCAGCCGCCCCAGAAGTGGCGCATCCATTAGATGCGCCAATCCTGGTGCTTCGCCCCAGCTCATCCCGCGCCCTGGTGCGGTGGCAAATGGGGTAATATATGGGGTTAATACCAGATGTGTAATGTCACCTCGCATCAAGCCCTGGGGTTGGTGAGGTCAGGCGTCTATCAGATACCCGACATCACCAACCCAGTCAGTAATAAAAAAAAAATAGACGACAAACACATTTTTATTTGAAAAAACACTCCCCAAAACATTCCCTCTTTAACCAATTTATTAGAATGAAAAACAAATCCAGGTCTGGTATAATCGAAGGGGTTGCCATGACGATCCACACTGTCCCAGTCAATGAAGAGCAGGATGTTCCCCATTGACTGGGAGAGCAATGCAGTGACCTGAGCTAACATCAATGGGTCAGCCCAGGTCACTGCAGGGGATGACAAGTGCTGCTGTCAGCGAGGTACATTACCTGCGCTGATCTCCAGCACTGCCGACAGCCCCTGTCACTGAGGTCAATGACCGGCGCCTTCACATCAAGTATCGCGAGAGGTCCGTGACGTCTCGGGTCGGAAGCGAGAGGTGATGTGACAAGCGGCGGCCATGGAGGACAGTGACAGCGCTGAGGTCGGGATGGCGGGACTTCATCACCGCAGGTAAGCCGAGCGGGGGGGGGGATGTGTGTGTGTGTGTGTGTGTGTGTATATGTGTACATGCCGCGGGCAGGAGGGGGCGGAGTGAGCTGAGCGGGAAGTGTGGGCTTCCTGCACGTAACTAAGATAAACATCGGGTTACTAACCAAAGCGCTTTGCTTGGATACCCGATGTTTATCTTGGTTACCAGCTTGTGGCAGGCTGCCAGCGATGGCTCCTGCACACTGTAGCTGTAAAAAGCCCTGCTTTTTTCTGCTAGAACCGTTCTCGAACGTATCTAGAACTATCGAGCTTTTGCAAAAAGCTCGAGTTCTAGTTCGATCTCGAACAGCCCCAAAAATCACTCTAGCTTAGAACTGGAGAACCTCGAACCACGAACCGCGCTCAACTCTAGTCTGGAATAGTGCAAACGAACTGACACCCGGGCCAGAAGAGCCTTATTTCAGGCCACAAGGAGAGCTTTAGGTTAAAACGAAGAAGCTCGGCTTTGTTTGCATAAAGTTGCAGCCATCGTGTCCCCCTAATTAGGATCCAGTTTTATTGCGCACCCATAGACTTGAATAGGCGAGTCTAATCCAATATAATAACCCGTCTGGTATCGTATTGTACCACCCCCGTGCCAACAGCCAGGACTGCTCAGATCCGGATCCGCGGTGGCTTGAGGGGCGTCCGAACCCAGGGGTCTCGCGACCACTTGAATAGAAAAAGGGGGAATTTACAGTGGGTATTGTACGAAATAGTTTGTGACGCCACCCGTGGTGTGTGGTAAAGTGTAGTACCACCGCTACGGCTGGGAGTACCCAGGGGCAATGGAGTGGGCAGCCAGGTGTTTAACCCCTTCACAGGTAGGGGAATGCCCCGAGGCTCGGTGATGATGACAGGGAGATGCCGTTGGGGAGGTAAGGGTCACTTGCGTACTCACTCAGTCCAATAACGCTGACACCGACACCTGTAGTAAACCAAAGTTTTGGACAACGCTGATGCTGAGGGGTAGCATGCCTGGGTCCCGTTGCCGTTGGTGTTGCCTATTGATCTGTAACCTTTCCCTTGGCACCTTGTTTCTCTCTGGTTGGTCCCTGTAGCCTGAAACTAGTCGGGTCCATAGCCTGAAGCTACTCCCTGACCAAGGGTCCACGTACCCTGTCATGCCCTGGTTCCAGCTCGGTAATGGTACAAGGCTGCCGGCTGTCCTCCACGACAATGCCGTGCCCCTTCTCATGATTGATGTCACAATGTCATGATTGACATGACATGACATGATTGATGTCATGATGTCATGATTCAAATTTCTTGAAAAATTTAATATTACCAGTTATGTATATTAGATTTTATGACAGGGTATTGATCCAGGGAACTAGTCTGATTGCCGGATGTGGAGTCAGGAAGGAAATTTTTTCCCCATTGGAACTTGTTTGCCACATTGGGGGTTTTTTTGCCTTCCTCTGGATCAACAAGTTAGGCTACGGGTTGAACTAGATGGACTTAGAGTCTCCCTTCAACCTTAAAAACTATGATACTATGATTCCCTGTGACCGGGGGTCCAGCTCCTACCAGGCCCAGACCAACGTCTGCTACCTAGTACTTCCAGGGAGTCCAGCTCCTGACCTCCTCTCACTTCCACCCTCTCCCTTTCTCAGACTGACTCCTGACACTCCTAAACTTCCATTAACCAACCCCCCAAGTGGGCAACCCTATTCCACTCAGGCCGTCCACTGGTGTGTCTGGTGGGTGTGGTGCAGAGTGTTCCTAGGATTTTGATTAGCTGGTTTTGGCAACACCATTTGGTTAGGGACCCATAACCAAGGAGGAGGCGGATATTGCACAGAAGGGCAGATTGCACAATACCCTGTGACGACCTGATAGGCCAGGGCGTCACAGTATCATGAAAAAAAAAATCACTAGTGACCTCAATCGGCATGGGGTCAAATTGACCCCATGTTACCAGACAGGTTTAGAGATACTACTGTATGTAGCCATTTTTTTTCGTACGGACTTTTGGGCAGTGGAAAAAAACAGCCTGTTCAATAACATTGGTTTGAGTTCTGTTGATTTTTTTTTTCATGGACTGCAGTTGGACCGAAAATACAGTTGTGTAAACAGCCTAAGTGGGATATAGCTGCTGCACAAAAATTCACAGTGGTTATTCCATAGCAAATTCATAGCAGCAAATTTCAGACTAAATTATATGGATTTTATTGAAGATGCTGCTACAAAATGCTGCTGGCTTACCATAGAGTTCACCATGTTTGTTGTAAAGGATGATATCCACGGAGAATATCCAAAGCATATATTGACAGGTTGTAGACATCGAATCTGCGATGCTTGGGAATTTACAGTTTATTTTCTCTGTGGCTTATAGATAAAATTTCTTGAAAACCTTTCCACAACTTAATACAGTAATACTGTGGGTTTTATGCTGGGCAAAATCACACCATATCTGATGTAGTGTCAGTGTCCCTGCACTGCTTGCTCTCCCCCTGCAGGGACGCCGACTCACCCACCGCTGCGGCTGGCCCACACCACACTGCCTTTCTTCCCTGCAGTGTTTCACTTGGGTATCCTCTGCTTCCCCCTTCCGGGGCCTGTGCATGCCTTGCAAGTCCTCCAGGAGTGCTCCTTGGGCATGCTTGTGCACCGTTGCCCTTCCCTTAAAGGGCCAGCGCATAATTTCCTGGAAGTGCCTCTCAGCCTTTCGTGTTGAGAGGCACTGGATACTTAAGGCACTCACCCACTAGGAGAGGTGCCTGAGCAGCGTACTTAGTTATTTGTTCCCTAGCCAGCTGGTTGTCAGGTCCCTTTATCTACCGTCCGTTTTCTAGCCAGTGTATATCCCTGTATGCTTGCCCTGCTGGTACCCTGTACATGTCTGTCCTGGCCGAGCTATCAGCCTCAGCCATCCCGGTGGTTCCTGTCTATACTAGTGACTCTGCCTGTCCGCCCTGGCCGTGCTATCAGCCTCAGCCATCCCTGTGGTCCCTGGCTACACTAGAGACTCTGCCTGTTTGCTTGTGTCTGTCCATGCCCTGGGGGGTCAGCTGCCACAGTCCCAGTCACTGCCCTGGGAGTGGCACCTAGTGTGGCGACCAGGTCGTCACAGGTACTACAACACACACCCCCACCCTGAGACAGGCACATCAGCCAGACACAAAATCCTTGTTGCCTCCCTCCAGGGGCTGATGTCCACACCAGGTGGGGTGGAGCCAGGCGGTTGGCCCCACCCACTGAGGAGTTCACAGTCCTGGAGGCGGGAAAGGAAGGGAGATCAGTTAGGAAGGTGAAGGAGTGAGGAGTGGAGTAGAAGTGAGGAGTAAACTGACCGTGTCCGGGTGTGTGGCCCAGGCACCAAGAGCAAGGTTGGCAGATGATGGTGGCCGTCTGCAGGAGAGGCAGATAAACGGGGAAATGTAGGACCGGGGTCGGGCGGTGGCCCGCCGGTACCGAACCGGGGAGCGAAGTGAAGCCAGCACACACAGGCAGGGCCTGCGGACCCCGACCAGGCTTGGAGTCGCCATTAGAGGTCAAATCCGTCAGTGACCGGAACCCCAGGGATTTCCTAACAGCCAAGACCCGATTGAAGGCAACCGTCCGACCAGCAAAAGGAAATACAGGTACCGCCACAGCTAGAGTTCCAAGGGCCAGAGCCTGTGGGCAAAAGGGCTTCTCCGGCACATACACACGCTGGGGAGCGGGTTACCGGTGGGAATCCATCGGGACCGAACATACACAAAGGTGCAGGGAAAAGCAGCCACCACCAACCGTCCGGGAGAAGTCACAGCAGCCGGCTGCGGGACCCGTCCATCCAGCCGTTTGGTTTACCAGAGACTTTGGGTACATTTGTGGCTGAGTGAGTCCAACCGTGCCATCCGGCACCGCGCTGCGCAGTCCAGGCGACCCTGCACCTTGCCAACCCTGCCTCTCCGTCAGCTCACCGGGACCACCAACCCCTACCCACGGAGGGGGGAAACAACATCCCAGCTGCTCCCTACCATCGCTCCCGGGATCCCCGTCACCAGCAGCGGTGGTGCCCAACCTCACCACAACCCGTGGGTGGCGTCACGGACCAAATCCCCAAATCAAACTACCCCCTTTCACTCACGGGCGAGGAGCGCAGCTCGAGTCCCCGGATCCGGCCCACCGCTCGAGCCACCGAGCAGCCATCGCAGCAGCGCCGGATACGAGCGTTAGCGAGCGCAGCGCAACGGCGTCCTCCCCGCCCGCGACACTAGCATCTGCCTTGTGTTGGGTGCTTAGTCAAGCCTCTCCCACTAATGGGTAAGCCAGGGGTTTCGCCGTGGTCCAGTGGGTCCACTCCTGCTGCTTGCCGCTTTACCATCTCTATTGACGAGCGTTACATCCGACCCATTTGAACAAAACCTAAAAGGCATCTCACTAATTCTAAAGGTGGTGGGGCTCTGCCCAGTTAGGGTATAGGTTCCACTGTTCCACAAATTTTATAAATAAATAAATTTAAAAAATACCTTTACTGACGTCCACAGTTTAATAAACCACAAACCGTTTTATGGCTCCAGACAGGAGCCTTCATCAGGTATATATGTGCCGCCCCCATGCCAGCAACCGCCGCTGCTCAGGCCCGGACTTTCTGGGGGAAGGCTCGAGGGTCTCCGGACCCGAGGGTCTCGTGGACATGCCAAATAAAAAGGGGGGACGTAGATGTACTAGGCCTATTAAGTTTGTGACGATGTGAAGCCCCACAGGTGTTGTGTCGGTGCATTATCTTCAGGGACTCCACGTGGGATGGTCTGGTCACAGGTAGGGAACTTTCTCTTTAGGTTTTTCGTGACGCCACTCTCGGCATTGCGGTCAGAGGACCGCCACTGCAGGTTAAAGGACGCCTGGGGTTGTTGGTAGGTGCAGTTAGATGGTGTGGCCCCCCCGAGAGTAGGGCTGGCCCTAGGGCCCGTTTTGAGTGGATGGAACCACAAGGTGCAGAATGACGCAAACACAATCCAGGGAGTCTTTTAACGTGTTTACTCACTGTTTGGTGGTTACAGTGAGATGCCCGGGCGACTGTGATAACCAGGTGGAACCAGGAATCCCAGAAGGCCGTTCTGAGGGTAGCTGTCCACTCGCCCTCCTTGCACTCCTTTTGTTTGGGAGGACCCCTTACATGAAGTATGGTAGGATTCCTCCAGGGAAGCTGTTTCTGACCCCCGCTTCCCTCTCTGGCCCATCTGCCGGCAGCGTAGACCTTGGTGTGATGGCTTCTGGCCCTATCCCCTTATGGGCCTCCTGGTTGCTGCTTGGGCTCGGACTCTGTGTTGTGGTGGTGAGGGCGTGAAGTACCCCCACCTGAAGGTTGAGCAGCTATGGATGATTAGCTGTCTGCTCTGGGGACCTGTCCCCCCTTGCGTGCTGGAATACCAGTGATCCCCTTTCTCGGCCACCTTTCTCTGGGTGTCTTTCAGTCTTTCAGGCTGACCCACAGGTACCCGTTCTCCCCCGTTTTCAGCTACTGCACCTCGCAGGGCCTGGCTAGCATGAGAGACCCTCTGCTCCCTTCCACACTCCTCAACACTCTGCTTCCGACTGCTTGCTCCTCCTTCTCCTCCTGTCTGCCCTGCTTCCTAGCAACCAGCCTCTGAGCACACCCCTTGATGGGAATTGAAAGTTAACCCCTTCTGGTTACCCAAGGGTCCCTTCTAATGGTGTGTGAGACCTGGTCACTATGTGTTTGTGTGTGCATCTCATCCTGGCCTTTGGAGATTACCTGGAAGCACTGCCCCAACATGGGTGCAATACTCTGTGGTGCCTGACCAAGTCAGGGGTGCCACAACGCCACCCATGGTGTGTGGTGAGGTGGGACACCACCGCTGCTGTTATGGGGCACCCGGGGGAGATGTAGTGGCAGCTGGATGTTAACCCCTCCCTGGGTAGGGATGGTCGCCCCGGGACCCAGTGTTTTTGTGCAGGGTGTAGCAATGGCAAGGGCCGGTGCACCCGGATGTGCAGGGGGGATGTTTGGTTACTCACAGTAAATGAACCACACAAGTCTTGGTAAACCAAGGTGCTGGTGGCCGGCCGCCGCGGCCGGTTGCATTCAGATCCCCCACCCAGGCTGGTGGTCACTGTCCTTCTCCTGTGCACTTTTTGTGTATGGTGGACTGCCTGGTCTGGAACTCCGGTGTCTACTCCCGGCTGGATGTGACCTAAGGAGCCGTGCCTGCAGACGCTGGCCCGTGGGATCTATGGGCCCTGGCGGTGGCCTTATCCCTATCGGTGGGCTGTTGTCTTCTTTGAGGGACTTTAGGTGGGACAAGACCTATAATGCTGCCCTCAATCAGTTAATTAGCTAGGCCGCTGGTTTCGGTCCTGGCTTCAGGGTCTGAGTACCCCCTCTGTGCTATGGTTTCCGGGTCGGTTCCCCGTGTCGGTACCGGTGGGCTACAACCCTGTCCCGGTCCACCTCGGTTCTGCCGAGCTGTCTTCCCGTCTCCTGCTGACGGAGACCACGTCTGCCTCCTAGCCAAAGGAACCAGGGCTCCAACCCTGGCACCGTTCAACTTGAACTTCCTCCGCTGGAGCTACACCTAGCTCCAGCCCACACTCCTCTCAACTTGAACTCCTCAACTGAACTGTTTGTTTTCCCACCCCAGGCTGTCTAGACCCTGGGGTGGGCGTGTCCAACCGCCTGGTCCCACCCACTGGTATGTCTATGTTTCCCTAAGGGGGGGGTGACTAGGGTTTCAGGTCGGCTGTGTATTACCTGTGTGAGGGAAGGTGTTGTGCGGGGGCCTATATGTGACTACCTGGTTTTGTCAGGGCATCACATATACCTAACAAAAGGGTGCTTTACACGCTGCGACATCGCTAACGATATATCGTCAGGGTCACGTCGTTAGTGACACACATCCCGCGTCGTTAGCGACATCGCAGCATGTGACACCTAGGAGCGACTATCAACGATCGCAAAAACTTCAAAAATCGTTGATCGTTGACACGTCGCTCCTTTTCATAATATTGCTGGTGGTGCATGCCACTGGTTGTTCGTCGTTCCTGCGGCATCACACATCGCAATGTGTGACACCGCAGGAACGACGAACATCTCCTTACCAGCGTCCACCGGCAATGAGGAAGGAAGGAGGTGGGCGGTATATTCCGCCCGCTCATCTCCGCCCCTCCGCTTCTATTGGACGGCTGCCATGTGACGTTGCTGTGACGCTGCACGAACCGCCCCCTTAGAAAGGAGGCGGTACGCCGGCCACAGCGACGTCGCAGGGAAGGTAAGTCCATGTGATGGGTGTAAGCGATGTTGTGCGCCACAGGCAGCGATTTGCCTGTGACGCACAACCGACGGGGCGGGTACACTTGCTAGCGATATTGATAGCGATATCGCAGCATGTAAAGTGCCCTAAAGTCTCCTATCTGGAGTCAAAAACTGTTTGTTTTTTTTAACCTTTTTTCACCTGTGGACTTCACTCAAAGTAAAAGTCGCTGAATAGTGTATCCTATACCTTCACTGGGCAGTACATTGTCACATTGCCTATTGCTACATGCATTGTTAACCCACTCACGTCCTGAGCGGTTATTCTCCTGGTGCCATCTCTCAGTAAGAGAATTATACCAAACATTCCTTACTTTCCACAGTTAAATATACTCATCGCCATGCTGTTGGGTCTGGGATGTCATGGGTAGCCCTGCCCGGCTCCGTGGCCCCAAGGTGTACAATAAAAGGGGAGGATGATGGAATAGTAGTTTGTCTCGTGATGCCACCTGTGGTACGCAGCCAGGGATTAGCCGCCACTGCGGGTGATGTCCTCCAGGGCTGGTGGTGTCGCAGCAAGGATGGTTCTGCTTACCACAGGTGGAGCGGGCCTCGGGGAGGATGATGAGGGTTGTAATGACTGTTGGCACCGAAACGCAGGGTGCCGGCGCTGGCTATAAGAGGCTGAGTCAGCTGCTGCGGTTCCAGGTCTTTTTACTGATAGTTCAAGTGCTGCCTCAGGGTACCAGTCTCCGCCGTTATGGGCCCCAGCCGATTCCGGATCCTTCATAGGTCAGAACCGGTATGGTAGTCTGTGGGCCCTTCCTCCTTGCGCTTTTAAGGATGGATCCCCTTGGCCTGAAGCTACTTAGGGACCCCGGTTCTTGTAGTATTTGGTCCCGTCCGGTGTGCAGGTGATGCGGGTCCGCGGTGGGGCCTGACCTAAACCATAACTCCAGACCCTATGTGCCACTGTGCTCCAGGAACTTGTGGTGGCCAGAGGGACATACAATCCCCCTGTCCTGCAGATTCTGGTGATACAACGTAAAGTCTGTTCCACCCTAGGGCTCTGCACCCTGAATGGCGCTGATCCCGAGGGAGCAATAAAGCTCTCCCCTTGGCGACTGTATTCTCCTATGTCCCACAGGAGCTACCAAAAAGCCATCCTCTCCTTTCCTCTCCTGTTGGAGAACTCCTCACTGTTGTGTAAACTCCTAACTCCCCCTTGGTGGCCACTCCTCCCCCGGTTCCCTGTCACTACTGGGGGGCAGCCCCCCATGTTTGGTGACTACCTTAAGACCCGACCCTAGACCGGTCCCTAATGGGGAGGGCAATCAACTTTATGTAAGAGTTTGTGTGTTGTGAAACCGATACCGACCTCCTCTGGACCCAGGATGAGTACCGCACCTTAAGTGAGGTGCAGTACTCTGTGGCGACAGAAGCCTCAGGGGTGCCACACCACCAAAATCGTACCTTTCTTATCTCACTATTTCTTGACCCCCTTGTCAGAAGAGAAGATGAAGGACCAACAATGGGTCCCCACAGACAAATTAGAGGAAGGAGGTGGACTCAAGGGCATGGTGATGATAAAAGTTAGTGTTGCGATGCAGAGTGTAAAATTGTCTTTAAAAACGCTCCAGCACTGGAACCTAGCGGACAGTTCCTACTTATTAGATAGCAGAGGAGGCAACACCCAAGAATAAAGACTCAGAGGTAAATGTGGGTAGCAAAACAGCATGTCAAGGAGAAGGCTCCCCAAACTCAAGCAAGAGGTACCACCTAGGGCAAAGTGACCATAGCCATATTCCACACTCCCCATTTCAGGCCACTGATAGTCAAGACTGCACTGGCCCCTCATGAGCTATTTGGTGGTCAACATCTTACTCCTGCTGAATGAAGAGAAAGCAGCTACAGTCACGACTGTGAGCAACTACTGTCCCAAGAAAAGAGCTTTTTGCCCTGCTGGGCTTATTATTAGTGTTTGAGTGTGGTGCATTGGAGTAAAACATATTCTGCACTGCCGTCCTAACATCCCTGTGGGAGACCAAATGTCTACTTCACTGTGTATGAGCTGTGACTGCTCTCTTCGCTTACACCATGCCATGTCAGCACGGTATGGGAAGCATCTCATGTTGTCACTGTGAGGAAGCAATATCAGGAGAGCTACAGCAATATCAGTCATCATGTCTACCCTCAGGTTCAAAATTCAGGATAAAATAATGGGCCATATTGGCAATAATTTTCCAAGATTTTTTATATATAATTAATAATAATTTTATTCATGTATATAGCGCTATTAATTCCACAGCGCTTTACATACATTGGCAACACTGTCCCCATTTGGGCTCACAATCTAGAGTCCCTATCTGTATGTCTTTCGAGTGTGGGAGGAAACCGGCGTGCCCGGAGGAAACCCACGCAAACACAGGGAGAACATACAAGCTCTTTGAAGATGTTGCCCTTAGTGGGACTAGAACCCAGACTGCAAGACTGCAGTGCTAACCACTCAGCCACCGTGCCGCCCGAATATATGAAATAATATCCATGAAGAGAAAAGACAACAGCACTCACTGACCTTCTTTCTTAACCTTTTTATAAAACAACATTGCATATATAGGAAAGCAATGGTGCACCTGTCCGGTTTATTGGACTCATACTTCATCAAAACTTTGATGATGGTTTTTGCAGTTTTTGTTAATCGAAATACTGTCAACTAAGTACCGTATTTTTCGTGTTATAAGATGCACTGTATAAGACGCACCACAAATTCAGAGCAAAAAAAGGTGAATAAAAAAGGGTCCGTCTTGTAATCCGGTGGTGTCTTACCAGAGGGGGCAGTGGCGGTGGTGGAGGAAACACATAAGGCAGGGGAGATGGGTGTCCCAGAAACTGTAGGCTGTGCTGGGGCTGCGGCGGAGGCTTGGCCCATGGCGGAGACTGGAGCTGCCGTGCTGGGGCAGCTTTTGTGGTGCCAGTGATGGCTGTGCGCTGTGAGGGCTTCAAAGAAATGGCACCCGGAGTCAGCACAGATTGAGCCCTAGGCTCAATGGTAAGCCGAGATCTCATCTGCGCAAGAGCCACCTTCGGGCGCCATTTTCCTGAAGTCCGCTGGAGGGAGGTCAATGGGCTGGAAGCGGCGCCTGCACAGATTAGAGCTTGAGCCATGAGCTCAATCTGCACAGGCGCTGACTCCGGGCAGCATTATTTGAAGTCACCGCTAGACCCGCAGTGCCAGTCCAGCCGTGAGAGACCCCGTGTAGACACCGCACAGCCGCTCCAGCAGCAGCCACTGGAGACACAGCCCCTGCACAGCCACCGCAGCCACTGCTCAGCCGCGTCAGCATTTCCCCGACCTCATGGGTCCCCTCTCCACCACCCCAGTAAGCTACATTCAGATTATAAGATGCACCCATCACTTTCCTCCCAAATTTTTGGGAGGAAAAGTGCATCTTATAATCCGAAAAATACGGTACCCTATGTTCTTTCCAAACACTTTTACTATTCATTCACTCATTGTTTTTATCTTATGTTTTGTCTGTTAATGGCCACAATGTGAACATACATCTACCTATAACACTAGTATCAACAAGTGTGCATATTTTGGGGGAATTTGATCAACAAATGACCACTAAAAACATTTAAAATTGTGTTCCCCTTTACTTAGAAATTTTTTTTTTATATTAGAGATTTTTTTTTCAATGGGATGGGGCTAGAAACAACAATTTGGACTGGGAGTATTTTTTTTTCTATTTTATTTTTACATTTATTTTATTCATTTATTTCACAAACTTCACAAACATGAGGTAGCATAAAACCTTTGGGCAGGCATTGTAAGATATTAATGCACTCTTTTTTTATTGCTGATTTTCCCTGTAACTGGGGCTGGTATATTAGACCCAGTTACTGGGGAAATTCACATCCTGCCTGGATAACAGAGCTGACTAGGTATCCTAGAAATCAGCAGCTCATGTTCCTTTCACACACCCAGTGATCACATTATCACTGAATCTATAGGAGGATGCAAGGTCACTGCTTCCTATTCTATATACACAGGGTCTGGTTCAGCTGTGTATAATGCAAATAACAAGGTAAATATAATAATAAACTGTCACGGGAGTGTAGGGGTAACTGGAGCAAGGATCTCTGAACTGGCCCTCAGACTTAGAACCCTGTGCTATCCCTTTTCACATCCCAGAGGTGGCCTTGATGGTAGCCAGGTCTGGGCCACCAGCCAGACCCTAACTCCTGTCCGAACCCTGAACTAACACCCCCTCACCCTCACCCCAGGAGAGGACCGGGACTGAAGAAGCAAACATCACAAATACCACAGACAGAGGAAAAACCAAAACACGTGCACATTGCAATCAGACAAAGGGAGACACAATACAAACCCAGGAGGAAATAAGACACAGGGAGGAAATAAACTAACAACAGGAATATTTCCACATCACACAGGATAGCACACAACAGATCACCAGGCTCTGGATCACTACAATGGGACCGGTATTTGCTGCAGCAACACTGAGCTATATTCAGGGACTGGCAACCGGATGCAGTACCTTATAAAGAGTGAAGACAGCTGTGGGTGGTCAAAGCAGCCTCAGTTCCCAGCAGCAGTTCACAAAGCCAGCAGGAATTAACTCCTGCTGTACTGGAGAGCAGTGAAGCTAATACAATCGATGCCCAAGTGAGGCTAAGCAACTAATGCGGGCGTCACACTGTACGATCTATCGTGCGATCGCACGAGCGATCGTACCCGCCCCTGTCCTTTGTGCGTCATGGGCAATTTGTTGTCCGAGGCGCACAAAGTCGTTAAACCCCGTCACACACACTTACCTGTTGAGCGACGTCGCTGTGGGCGGCGAACATCCTCTTCCTGAAGGGGGAGGGACGTTCAGCGTCACAGCGACGCCACACAGCGGCCGGCCAATAGAAGCGGAGGGGCGGAGATGAGCGGAACATAAACATCCCGCCCACCTCTTTCCTTCCGCATTGCCGGAGGGAGGTGGGTAAGCTGTATTTGTCGTTCCTGGGGTGTCACACGGAGCAATGTGTGCTGCCTCGACGATAAGGTGAGTATTTTTGCTCGTTCACCGTCACTCGTAGCTGTCACACGCTACGATATATCAAATGATGCCGGATGTGCGTCACTTACGACGTGACCCCGCCGACATATCGCCTGATATATCGTACCGTGTGACGCCCGCATTAGAGACCCCAAGCTGTATGTCAGTCTCTGTGGTGTGAATAGAGCCCGATGCTGCCATGACACCCACCGAATAAAAAACTGAACACCGTATGCCATTAACCATGTTTATCTTCTCTGTAGGGAGTCTGGCTGTATCTGACAGTCGACTTCCCCCACAGCTGCACAATCTCTTGCATGCTGCTTACTCTACATTGACATTTTAGAATGACAGTGCAGAGTAAAGGGTGGACTCCTGGGAAATTTGTAGTTTATGGGCAGTCCAGAAGTACCAACCAGGTGGTATTACCACCACAGCAGGGTTAATTGTTGAGGTGCACATTCAGCTATTTAGCTGGTCCATGAAATCTAGTGCCTCGCTGGGCAAAAGAAAGGGGATATGGTGGCTTTAGAATATTTTTTCTATGCACTCTTGCTCTTTGACAGTGTATTGTTGATTTGGATTTTCACCCACTAGTATAATCTCTGTAGAAGACCCGAAAATCACATCAAGCACCAGCAGAATACCTCTTCATGTAAAAACAATTTTTTTTTTATTCTCCCTTTCCTAACTTTTTGATAGTGTCAGTGAAGGGTACATGCATCATCCGAGGCTTTTACCCATCTGTATATTATATATCATATTGTGAAGATATATTCCCATTCTGCTTTTTGCGCCTGTTTTGGATGAGGAGTTAATCAATAAGTTACACGTATGAGCTCTTTAAATCCATGAACAACTATTGTAAGAACAAAATCGTGATTTTTTTTTCTTCTTTTTCTTTCTCACTTGAAGAAAAATACACTAAAAATAAATCTATCATTAAAAAAAGAGTCTGGAGCAAGAAGCCGTACAGGAAAGGTCATACAAAAGTATACGGCATTTAATAGCAGTAACGGAATTATAGCTTTTTTTCAAGACCGTGGCAAGAACAGAACATTTACTGAGATATTGAAATGCTACAAAACACACCACAAAGAGTTGTTTACTGGCGGCGCGGCAGAGGCGATTGCACACGGGCGCTGCCACTCTTCCATTGTGGCTGTTTTTACATTTTTATCTCTTCCGTTCCATGTTTCCATTCTTTCTTCCAGAGAGCAGTGATTAATACAATGTTATTTCTTTGTTTCCTCCGAGTAGTCGCATGAGTTTCTCCACAAATATGGTTAAAATGTAAATCTGATTTTGAAGATGAATAGAGTCCGCATTACGCCAGCATTTATGGAGCAGGTGCTTATATGCCGGCATCACAAAAAATCAAAGTCAGCCCAATTTCTCAGAGGTTTTTCTTTTCTTTTCTGGAGCCGCAGGAACTGATCTTATTGTGCTGGTTTCTGCTGGGGATCCTCTGAGCCTTTCTATACCTCTCACATTGTATATATGTGTTACCAGATGTCTAGGCGCACAGGTTGATAAGGCGTCATGTGTAGTTAAGGTTTATCAGTTTTATTATTATTGTTATTATTTTGGTCTGGGTTGCAGATGGTGCCGGAAATGAATGAATGCGACCTTGATATATGAGGGAATATGGCAGTAATATAAGCAAGATGAGCAATAAGTGGAGGGTGTCATTGTCATATGTAGAAGCTGCATTCCAGCAGACCCATTTCCGGCTGGGGGGACGCAGAGGGCACATTGTTGACTTTATATTAAAAAGCATTTCCCCTCGACTGAAATCTCAGCCTTCAATCTTCTTATGTTTATTGTTATTATTATTCTATTGAAATATTCTGTCTCTTACAAAGTTAAGGGTGCTGGTGGCTATCTACTTATGGTAGCCATTAACTTATGAAACTATCCATTTTCTTTGCCCAGGCGCTTAATTGTAACAGTCATGGGGTGTAATATGATAACTATGAGGAGGGATGCCTAGACTAAGTCCCTAGGGGACTCTAAGCTGTCACTTACTCCAGAGGTACGCCTGATGGTGGCGAGGTCTGGTCCGCCAGCGTAGCCCTGACTTCTGAAAAGCCCTGATCTAATACCTCCACACCACCCTCATAGGAGGGATGGGACAGGAGAAATATATTCCACAAATATTGACAAACAGGAAAAAAATCAAAGCTCAAACGCACAGCAAGCACACACAGAGGAAAAGACAATACGTGCTCAGGGAGAAATAATGTACATGGAGGAAATAAACAAACTACAAGGGTATTTCCACCACACACCAAATAGTATACAAGAAATCACCAAAGCTGGATCAAATGCACAGGACCGGTGTTGCTAGAGCAAAGCTAAAGTTATAATTGGAATGGGACTTCAGGTTTCACCATCTTTTAAACGGTGGAGGTGGCTGTGGTAGGTCTTCCACAACCTGTGCTCACAGCAGCACTTCACAAACCAGCATGAATTAACTCCCGCTAGAACGGACTCCAGAGAGAACAAAACCGGGCGATGCTGTACTCTGACTGAGCAACTGAAATACACCAGGTGACGTGTCAGAGTCTGCAGTGTGAACAGAGTCTGAAGATGTCAAGCTACCTGGTGAGTTAAGAGCAAAACACTGCATGACACTAAAGGCGGCGTTACACACTACGATTTATCTGACGATATGTTGTCGGGGTCACTGATTCCGTGACGCACATCCGGCATCGTTAGCGACGTCGTTGCGTGTGACACCTACGTGCAACTCAGAACGATCGCAAATAGGTTCAAAATCGTTGATCGTTGACACGTCGTTCACTTTCAAAATATTGTTCATCGCTTGGAACGCAGCAGACATATTGGTACGTTTGACACCCTGCAAGCGACGAACAATATCCACACGACCGCCTTGGTCAAACAATATATCGCTGAACGATTTTGCGTCGCCTGTGCGATCGTTACGTGTGACGGCTAATAAACGACCTATGTGCGATCTCGGCAAATCGTAACTACGATCTGGGCGTGTCACGTCGCTCATGAGATCGTCAGATAAATCGTAGTGTGTAATGGGACCTTTACCCCTGTTATTCTCTTCATGACCTTTCTTACTGTATGTAGGTGAAAGTCATATGGTGACAATGTGACCCTACTACTTGACTGGCGGCTCCTTTGCCTTATGTTACACCGCATCGAGGCCATCAGTCAAGCAGGAAGAAGAGGCATTGGATGTGGAATAGAGCTGGAGTGACAGAGGCTTCAGGTCTACCATAGCTTGTCAGCCTCATTTACATATCAATTGAAACGCTGATATCTCATTATGGAGGAACGGACTGGTCATGTAACGGTGTTATTATTATTATTATTTATTATTATAGCACCATTTATTCCATGGCGCTGTACATATGAAAAGGTGTATACATAAAATAATACAATAAATACACAGTAATACACAATAATCATAAACCATACAAGGCACAGACTGGTGCAGGAGGATAGAGGTCCCTGCCCGTGAGGGCTCACAGTCTACAAGGGACAGGTGAGGATACATTATGTATTGCTGGACTTGTCTTTAAAATAGCTACATGTACATATAAATACTTTAGGGTGAGAAATCCTGCTGATCGATCCCCTTTAGTTCTCTAAACGTTATGTTTTGGCAATCTGTCAATGATATGTTACTATACAAAGTTACTGGCAAACTTCAATAAAAAAGTTATTAAAAAAACATAAACATCTCAGCTAGAAAAATGACTTTTCCTTCACTTCAGTTTCTTGCTCATACTCTGGAGACTGTTGAGCAATCAAAAATTAAAGTGCCATTTATTTTCTTATTTTTCTTTGTTATATAACGACAGTGTACAAAATCCTGATTGTTATAATAGAAATGTCAATCAGCAGCTGTAAATGTGTCCGTTTCCTAGAACAATCACTTCACATTCCACATAACACGGAGGAGACAAAGGCAAAAAACCCCCAAAACAAATAAAAGTGCACACAATGGGTAAGTACCATATTTTCCGGATTATAAAACGCACTTTTTCCCTCCCAAAACTGGGGGTAAAATGGGGGTGCGTCTTACAATCCGGATATGGCTTACCGGAGCGGCGGTGGTTGCGCGGGGTCATAGGAGGAAGGGTCTCAGGATGGGGTGTTTCGGCGGAGGGTGCATTGATATGACTGCGGGCTCCATTGAATCGCCTGCAGTTGATGCAATGGACTTCTGGAAAATGGCCGTAGAGGCGACGTGTGCACAGATTGATGAGATGGCCTTCAAGAAAAATGGCCACAGAGTTCTATCTGCGCACGTGCCGAGTAGACTCTGTGGCTATTTTCTTGAAGTCCATCTCGTCAATTGCGGGCAATTCAACAGAGCCGCAGTCAGATCAATGGTTCCTGCCGCTGAGACACCCCATCCTGTGACCCTTCTGAGATTTTCCACTGCAGTGAAACTCTCATAGTCCGCCGGAAAATCAATGATGTCTGCCGCCACGACGCCCCCGAGCCCACAGTATAACCGACCCTCCTGAGGCGCAACACCCCCTCCTGTAAGCTTGCACCATCGCTGATCCTGAGTCCTGTGACCTTCCTGAGCCGATCCACCATCGCTGCCCCCCCCCGGTGAGCATTAGGATTAAGATGCATTAGGATTATAAAACGGACCCTCGTTTTAACATTAAAAAATATTTTGCACTATTTTCTTCCTCTAAATTTGGGGTGTGTCTGAGAATCTGGTGTGTCCGATAAAACAAAAAAATATGGTAATTAATAGTAACAAAGTAGATCCAGGTAAATTAAGACTGCTCACCTTGAGAGATTTGGCCAGGTGAGCACAACTCCATTAATACTTTCTGCCACTTAAAAAAGAGGTAATTGAGCCCAAAACATGTTTAATAAAGGAGTTTTTAATTATCTTGCGTCAGGTCTGTTTTGGAATTTAGTTGGGAGCTACCCAACAAACACTTGTATACATAAAATAGAGGAGACAGAAGCGCCTGCTTACTTATCAGTCTCAGCTACAGACTATGTCTTAGTATACAAATGCAGAGGTGACTTATTGCTCATTGCTACAGTGTTTAATTGTTTCGTTTTTGTGGCAATTGTTAAGAAATGTTTTATTTTATTTATTTAGTCAAAGGCAGAAGAGAGACTATACAGGAAGGACTTTTGTTTCATTCTGCAGGATCCACTTCTATGAAAATGTGTGGAAAGAGGAAAAACACCCATCCTGAAAACCTTATACTACTGCTATGGAAAATGCAGCTAAATAACACACATGTTGATGTTTGATGCAATTGTTAATGAATGGAGGTATGCCCATGATGCTAGAAATGGGCATTGAATAGCATGTTAGTCCGCCATCTTAGCTAACATGCTAAGAGGGCAGACTAGTCGGGGAACTAACACCCTTGAAACTATACTCTGCGCTCATTAGCATATCATGAAGGATCTTTAGAGATACTTTTTCTAAAGATCTCTTTATGTATGCTACTAAATGCTGGGGCAGTTAGGCAGGGATTAGCAAGATTCACTCAAAACTGCTTGTGATTCTGGGTGCATATTGCACGTGACAGGTTCACTTTAAGATGGAAGGAGATTTTGAGAGTAAGAAGACAGCTACTTCCTGGTTAGAAGAGTCAGCCGTTAATAGTAACGTGAAGAGAGTGAGGCCAGTCATAGTTATGGTGACTGATTAGGCCACATGCTAGGTGTGTGTGCAAGGAAGAGATTTACCTAGGTAGCAAGCTCTGTAAATCCACCGGATGAAGTCTCAGTCTGGATGTTAATAGGACCAGAACATCCTGAATCCTGGGACGTAGGTCAGACAAAGGGCTGCTTCTCACTTGCGAGTTTCTCGCAGTAGAGCAATGCGAGAAAATCTCGCATTGGAATCGGACACATGTTAGTGAATGATTCAGCTCTCATCTGCGATTTTTTTCTCAGTCCGAATCGGACTGAGAAAAAAATCGCAGCATGCTGCTTTTTTGCGAGTTTCTACTGCGAGTTTCTCCAATGCAAGTTTATGGGAGAGTGTAAAAAATCGGATGTCACGGGACGGCAATCACACCATCCTAGTGACATCCGATTTTCTAAATACATTTCTCGCATGTTTCCTAAAACACTGGAAACGAGCGATGTCTCCCAATGTCTGTCAATCACTATTCTCTGTCAGTCGGTCTCTCCCTCTCGGTCTCTATTCTCTCTCTGTCGGTCCGTCACTATCTCTGTCCCTCTCTCACAGTCTGTCGGTCATTTTCCCCTCCTCTCTCATACTCACCGATCCCCGATCCCCGGCGCGGCGCTGCACGGCTTTCTCACTGCTGCGGCGGCTTTTACTATTTTGAAAAAGCCGGCCGCTCATTAAACAATCTCGTATTCCCTGCTTTCCCCGCCCACAGGCGCCTATGATTGGTTGCAGTGAGACACGCCCCCACGCTGAGTGACAGGTGTCTCACTGCACCCAATCACAGCAGCCGGTGGGCGGGTCTATACTGTGCAGTGAAATAAATAAATAAATAATTAAAAAAAATGGCGTGCGGTCCCCCCCAATTTTAATACCAGCCAGATAAAGCCATACGGCTGAAGGCTGGTATTCTCAGGATGGGGAGCTCCACGTTATGGGGAGCCCCCCAGCCTAACAATATCAGCCAGCAGCCGCCCAGAATTGCCGCATACATTATATGCGACAGTTCTGGGACTGTACCCGGCTCTTCCCGATTTGCCCTGGTGCGTTGGCAAATCGGGGTAATAAGGAGTTAATGGCAGCCCATAGCTGCCACTAAATCCTAGATTAATCATGTCAGGCGTCTATGAGACACCTTCCATGATTAATCTGTAAATTACAGTAAATAAACACACACATGAAAAAATCCTTTATTAGAAATAAAAAACACAAACACATTCCCTCATTACTAATTTAATAAGCCCCAAAAGCCCTTCATATCCGGCGTAATCCACGGACCTCCAGCGTCGCTTCCAGCATGAAGGTGACAGGAGCTGCAGCAGACACCGCCGCTCCGGTCACCTCCAAGCAGCAACTGAGGTGAGTAGCGCGATCGGCTGAGCTGTCACTGAGGTTACCCGCTGTCACTGTTGGAGGATCCAGCGGTGGCCGCGATTAACCTCAGTGACAGCTCAGCTGATCGTGCGGCTGTCTTCAGTTGCTGCTTGGAGGTGACCGGAGCGGCGGTGTCTGCTGCAGCTGCTGTCACCTTCATGCTGGAAGCGACGCTGGAGGTCCGTGGATTACGCCGGACATGGAGGGCTTTTTGGGGCTTATTAAATTGGTAATGAGGGAATGTGTTTGTGTTTTTTATTTCTAATAAAGGATTTTTTCATGTGTGTGTGTTTATTTACTGTAATTTACAGATTAATCATGGAGGGTGTCTCATAGACGCCTGACATGATTAATCTAGGATTTAGTGGCAGCTATGGGCTGCCATTAACTCCTTATTACCCCGATTTGCCAACGCACCAGGGCAAATCGGGAAGAGCCGGGTACAGTCCCAGAACTGTCGCATATAATGTATGCGGCAATTCTGGGCGGCTACTGGCTGATATTGTTAGGCTGGGGGGCTCCCCATAACGTGGAGCTCCCCATCCTGAGAATACCAGCCTTCAGCCGTATGGCTTTATCTGGCTGGTATTAAAATTGGGGTGGACCGCACGCCATTTTTTTTAATGATTTATTTATTTATTTCACTGCACAGTATAGACCCGCCCACCGGCTGCTGTGATTGGGTGCAGTTAGACACCTGTCACTCAGCGTGGGGGCGTGTCTCACTGCAACCAATCATAGGCGCCTGTGGGCGGGGAAAGCAGGGAATACGAGATTGTTTAATGAGCGGCCGGCTTTTTCAAAATAGTAAAAGCCACCGGAGCAGTGTGAACGCCGTGCAGCGCGGCGCCGGGGATCGGTGAGTATGAGAGAGGGCTGCTAACTTCAGTCACTCGGGGGATTAGTGGTCACCGGTGAGCCCTTCACTGGTGACCGCTAATCAGGACGCGGCACAGACAGAGCCGCAGCATGACAATGAAGTCGGGGGAAGTTAACCCGAGTTCATTCTGATTGTGCGGCTCTGTCTGTGTCTGCTGTCATCTGCCATTCATCTCTGCTACATGGCTGTCTGTGTCTGCTGTCAGCGGCCATGTAGCAGCGCTGAATGGCAGATGACATAGTAAAAAATACGCATTACACACGCATTACACACGCTAGTACAATCATTAATTTATTCAGAAATAGCATCGCACTTGCGTTGCACTCGCACCTAACGTGAACTAAAATCAGCCGAGTTTTTTTCAGCCCAGTCGGACCGATTTTGCTCGCATAGATGTGTTTCCACCCAAAAGGAGAGATCAGCTGTAATGGGTTCAACCAGTTGCCTGGTGAGTAACCCTAAGAAAGCACAGGCAAAGTAGAGCTACAGAGGCAATGTGTAGGGTGGAACTTTTGTTCCTAATGAAGAAATTAGGAACTAGCTAGGCCAGGGCACAGGTACTGTGCTGAATTGAACTTTGGTCAGTAATGGACAGATAGAAAGAATGCAGAATTATAGTCATGCATGCTGTATTAATGAAATGCTAATAAGTGATGTGCTACCACATGTGAATACTATGGTCAAACTTTAGTTAAAAAGAGATGAGAAAGCCAAAATTTGTATTTACTACCTCTTGTCGATATTTTCATAAAATGGATTGAATACATTAATGCTTTACATTTAGGGTTCCTGTGTCATCTGAGGGCAGGGCTGTATTTTGCCTTCATGCTGCCCTAGGCACTTTAAGTGGTTGCGCCCCTTAGTGACAATGTAAAACTGAGTTTTCGCACACGACATCTGTTTTACTCTGTAAAACACTTTAAAAAGTATCAATGAGAAACGAAGGGCACTAACCCCCCCCCAATGGGGATCACCACAGGCACATCAATTCATAGCATGAGTATAAAATATTCCCACCAGACCGTCCCCAGTTATATACTGTGACTGTGACACTGCCCCTAATAAACTAAAACACCACACTGCCCTCCCTTATAAACTACTATATACCCACCACACCTTCCTCGATTATGAAATATGATCTGTACATTGTGAGGAGGGAGCGGCATGATGTGAGGACAATGTCCCATGCATGCTGCCCCCTCCTCACAGTGTCCCATGCATGCTGCCCCCTCCTCACAGTGTCCCATGCATGCTGCCCCCTCCTCACAGTGTCCCTTTGCATGCTGCCCCCTCCTCACAGTGTCCCATGCATGCTGCCCCCTCCTCACAGTGTCCCATGCATGCTGCCCCCTCCTCACAGTGTCCCATGCATGCTGCCCCCTCCTCACAGTGTCCCATGCATGCTGCCCCCTCCTCACAGTGTCCCATGCATGCTGCCCCCTCCTCACAGTGTCCCGTGCATGCTGCCCCTCCCCATGAGCTCCTAATGCTGCCTTCCTCTTTTCCATAATGACACCTCCATTTTGCCCCACTCATGCTAAGACCACCACACTAGAGCTTATGCCGAGACACCCCCCCCCCACACACACTACCCCACTCTTGATATTGACTCCCCTACATTGCTCCACTCCATACTGAGCCCACACATGCTGCCCCTTCTCCATAATGAGCTTCCAATGCTGCCCCCCTCTTATTCTGAGTCCTTACACTCCCCCCCACCCAATCGATTTTGTCATTGCACTATCCCTCAACCCTTGTCCTCTGTCTCTAGCATTGGCCCCTCCCATTCCCCCAGCAGCAGCCTCTCTCCCCCCGCCTCCAGCAGCAGCCTCTCCCCCAGCATCAGCCTCTCTTCCACTAGCCTCCCCCAGCCTCAGCCTCTTTACCCTCAGCATCAGCCTCTCTCCCCCAGCTTCAGCCTCTCTCCCACTAGCCTCCCCCAGCATCAGCCTCATTCCCCAGTCTCCGCCAGCATCAACCTCACCCCCCTATCCTCTGCCAGCATCAGCCTCTCTCCAGCCAGCCTCCTCCAGCACCAGCCTCTCTCCAGCCAGCCTCCCCCAGCATCAGCCTCTCTCCCCCCAGCCTCCGCCAGCATTAGCCTCTCTCCCCCGAGCCTCCGCCTCTCTCCCCCCAGGCCTCCGCCAGCATCAGCCTCTGCCTCCCCCCAGCCTCCGCCAGCATCAGCCTCTGCCTCCCCCAGGCCTCCGCCAGCATCAGCCTCTGCCTCCCCCCAGCCTCCGCCAGCATCAGCCTCTGCCTCCCACCCAGCCTCCCCCAGCATCAGCCTCTGCCTCCCGCTCAGCCTCCCCCAGCATCAGCCTCTGCCTCCCACCCAGCCTCCCCCCAGTCTCAGCCTCTGCCTCCCCCCAGCATCAGCCTCTGCCTCCTGCCGAGCCTCCCCCCAGTCTCAGCCTCTGCCTCCCCCCAGTCTCAGCCTCTGCCTCCCCCCTGCCTCCCCCCAGTCTCAGCCTCTGCCTCCCCCCAGTCTTAGCCTCTGCCTCCCTCCAGCCTCCCCCCAGTCTCAGCCTCTGCCTCCCTCCAGCCTCCCCCCAGTCTCAGCCTCTGCCTCCCTCCAGCTTCTGCCTGCCCCTTGTCCACTATCCTCTTATTGCAGCCTCTGCCTGTCCCTCGTCCACTATCCTCACATTGCAGCCTCTGCCTCTGCCTGTCCCTCGTCCACTATCCTCACATTGCAGCCTCTGCCTCTGCCTGTCCCTCATCCACTATCCTCACATTGCAGCCTCTGCCTCTGCCTGTCCCTCGTCCACTATACTCACATTGCAGCCTCTGCCTGTCCCTCGTCCACTCTACTCACATTGTAGCCTGCCTGCCCCTCCCCCAGAATCCTCACTTCACAGCACTGGAACTCTGCCAGCGGTTACCTGCTCTTGTGCCTCCCGTCTCCTCTAGCTGCTGCCGCTCCTCCTACGGTGTCCGTCATCCTCCTGCTGCTGCTGGCTCCGGTGAGTGTGCTGTCCTCCGCGGCATCTGCAGCATTGGATGCGACAGCACAGAGTGGATTGGCGCGCCTCTGCAGGCACTTCCAGGGTCCATCAGTTCTCTGTGCCCGGCGGCGCCCACAGTTTATCTGTATTCGCGTCTTAAAGATGCAGATACAGATAAATGAAAGTGTGTCTCTCTGTAGGAATGGTGTTCCTTTTATCATAGGCCTTGTTGACACCTTTCCAAATGTAACATTTATGGTTTTGGCCAAGTTTGATTTTGTCCTCATCACTCCAAATTACCTTGTTCCAGAAGTTTGTAGGCTAATCTCTGTGCTGTTTGGCATAATGTAGGCGAGATACTTTGTGACATTTGCGCAGTAATGGCTTTCTTCTTGCGACTCGACCATGCAGCCCATTTTTCTTCAAGTGCCTCCTTATTGTGCATCTTGAAACAGCCACCCCGCTAGTTTTCAGTGAGTCCTGTATTATTTGTGGGTTTTTCTTTGCATTCTGAACAATTTTCCTGGCAGTTGTGGCCGAAATTTTTGTTGGTCTACCTGATCGTGGTTTGGTTTTTACAGAGCCCCTGATTTTCCATTTGTTAATCACAGTTTGAACACTGCTGACTGGCATTATCAATTCCTGGGATATCTTTTTGTATCCCTTTCCTATTATATATAGTTCAACTATCTTTTCCCGTAAATCCATTGACTATTCTTTTGCTTTCTGGATGACTCGCAATCCAGAAACGTCAGTGGCTGGATAAAAAATGCAAGAGTCTGTCTGAATCCCAGAAACTCACTCAGCTTTTATGCAAATACACTGATGACAAACAAACAGGTCACAGGTGAGGATGTTACCTTTATTAGCCATTCACACCCATTTGTGTCAATTTCTGTGCTTGTTATAGGCCAAAATTACCAGAGTATGTGAACTTTTGATCAGGGTCATTTGGATGTTCTTGGTTGTCATTATGATTTAAAAAGAGAAAACACAGTAGTTTGACAATAAATGGCTTCACCCAACCACTAACCATGAGTGGGAAAAAAGATTTTGTGTTATCATTCATATTCTCTGAAAAAAGGACGAGAAAGCAAAAAATCTGCCAGGGTATGTAAACTTTTGAGCACAATTGTATGTGGCCTGAGAGGCAAAAATCTGAATGGACTCAGATCACACCTTCACTCATAGGAACCCATGTTATTGGTGTCCAGGTGTCCAGGATTGCAACAGAACACCTCAGCCTGTGCATCTCTTCCAAAGGCTTCAGCAAAAACTGCAGTGACGTGAAACCACTCTAAAAAGTGCAATTGCAATATGCAATAGATATATGCAGCCATCAGCAGTCATGGATCAGCTCATTTCCTTTCTGCTGTGTATTATTTGGCTCTGGCCAGTACAGAGTGAACTAATTATGGCAGCGGAGTGGCTTTTCTTATTGCTATGATTTCTTTGCCCGGGGTGTTGTGTGTTTCACTGTTGCTCTTTGTATTGATTGCTCAGTGTATAAAGCAGATGGCTTTTAAGATTCTCGATTGCCCATGTTGTTTTTACCATTTCTCTAAAAATAGCAAAAGGATTTTAGTAAAATCTTGACCTTTTTCCACTGCTCGCTTCGTACATTAGCAGCTCTTCAGCTTTGTGACAAGTGGCTTTGAGTAAGTAAAAGAGACTCAGTCAGACTTGCGGCCGATCAGCAACTGGTTTTAATTGGGATGCTGTGAAAAATGGTGAGAATAAAACCAGCACCCATGACAGCTCCAATAATTAGGCTACAGCAGAAGACGTCTACAAATTGGAACAAAAAAAAAGAAAAAAGAAAAGCTTATTATCCTAATAAGAACATGTGTTTAGGACACAAACTTATTCCAGGGGCATCTAATACCTCTGATGAGCAAATGGGATCCAACCGAAGAACACAAATGACTGTGACTGCAACACGACCTGCATCGTCCTTGACTTTTCTTGGTGGATTATGCTGCATAATAAAAGTATATTGTAGCTGCAATATTGGGAGTGATAGAGCTGACAATAATACATACAATTAGTATGGTGATCAAGACAAACCTACAAAGATCAATATTGATGTATATATCTATAACGTTGCTGCATTGGTGAAGAGATGAATGCCTTACTACTATGTTTCCCCGAAATAAGCCCTACCCTGAAAATAAGCCCTAGCAGAAGTTTTAAGCAAGTCTTAAATATAAGACCTACCCCAAAAATAAGCCCTAGTCGCGGTTCAATAATGAAGTGTCCATGCAGCTAAAAAAGTTAAAGAATAGTGCAGGACACTTCATTATAGAAAGCAGACACCCCCAAAAGAGAGAACAAAGAAGAGAGAAGACTCCATGATCATACTCATCAGACACCGACCGGGAGCAGCGAAACGCAAAAAGGATCTGCAGCGAAACTAACATGGCTGCCAAAAATTAGAAGAAGGAAATTCAATACATCCTGGAAGACACAAAGAGGAGAGACTCAAAAAACATTTTTTTCAACATTTTGGGAAAGCGTATGCACTAAGTGCAAGGGCTGAAAAACATTTACCCCTGAGGGGTATACATCTACATACAGTATGTAAGAGAATTGTATAGGTATGTCTCATACATATCCTGTAAAAATTATGTAGGATAGCTTCATACATAGCCTGGAAAAATTAAGAGCAAGGGTTGCCTCATTGCCCTGCTGATATGGTGTAGTAGGAGGAGGAGGACAAGAAAAAGAAGAAATCAAGAACCAAATACCCTTGTTTAAGTGGGAAGAGGTGCATGGGAATACACCAAATAAAATAAACATTTCAATTGGGGGAACGTGATTACCACAATTTTTGAATAAAAATAGCAATGGTAATCAAATACAACTTTTAATAAGTATTATTAAAATGACTCCAATAAAGATCATCACCCAGTGATTTTTTGTACCACAAGAAATATGATAGCACCCTGAGAAATACACTATGCAATTTGCAGGAAATAGGGGACTACAATTAAACTAGTACCCCTCTCTTCCTTCTCAAGGGGTCTTCAGCCTATACACACACTCACAAATTGATGTCATATGTATAATACGATCAAAAAAATTGCACACAGCAAAATATAAACCATCAATGATAAAGTGCCTTTATGCAATGAACCACACAATCAGAAAAATTGCACATAACCCAATGTAAACCATCTATGATAAAGTGTCATTGTGCAATAAGTAAACATATGACTAAAGTGTAATATGCACATGTAAACAGGACTGAGTAATGTAATAGATAGGATTTTTTTTTTTGTTGTACTGTATGCGCAAACTAGAGAAATGAAAAAACTCAGAGTGCCATAAATTACAATTATTGGTGGCAGTGGGGTAATACTCCACACATTACCCCAAGTAATAACCAGTGATACTCAGTGCCTTCCTTTGGGAAGGAGGGCACTGAGCATCACTAGTTATTACTTGGGGTAATGTGTCGCGTATTGTGCCCCCCTACCTCATCTTTTTAGAGGTAATACCAGTATATTTGGTCAGCAGTGGGGCTGCTTGGTAAGCATATACCCCACTGCCACCAATAATTGAAATTTATAGGACTTTGAGTTA